>NC_067398.1:571049159-571326659 GCF_016432865.1 Antechinus flavipes | reverse complement strand
AGCTTTTATGGTGGTTAAGCTGAAAGGTTACCAGAAACTTTAGAATTTCCTCTTCTTTCCTTCATCCAAGTGGGTGACAAGTTTGACAATGCTTTCTTGATTCTGAAAAATGACTCTGACATAAGAAGTTAATTTGAAAGTACCTTGTCAACTTATGAAGCTTCAATCTATACTTTACCAATCACAACCATTGGCTCCAATTTCTCAGGAAGCAGGAAGATCAGCCTTTCACTTTTTTTCATTAGGTTAAGAGTCCTGCTCATCCATTCTCTAGACACTGATGCAGAGAGAAACCCCACGTAAATCAAGATCCCTGATGAAAACATGTTGGTTGAAAAACTAGCTACTCCTTCATGCTTTTTCCCTCCAGATAGTTGTCTTCATTTTCTAATTGGAAAGATCACTTCTCTTGAAAATTTAATCAGTTAATGACATATTGGTGATTCTTGCATATAGAAGTTCCTAAAATATAAAGATTGCAATATGTTCTTGCATGCTGAGTACCTTGGTTCTTGGTAGACATTCATTAACTACTTGTTGAACTCAACTCTTCTCTCAATATTTGTTTATTATTATTCTCTCAATATTAGTTAGGTATTCATAACTTAGAAAATATTCAGAGGACAGCAACCAGAATGCTGAAGAGCCTTAAAACTCTTTTATGAGGCTCCCTGAATGAATAGAAAATTATATAGTTTATAGAAGGAAAAAAAAAAAAAACTCTAGGAAGACATGATATCGTTATACAGATATTTAAAGATCTATCAGGTAGAAGGATAATTGAACTTGCCCTGCTTATTGCCAGAAAACAACCAGGAATAGTAAGTAGAAATTGAAAAATACATACATATATATATATATATATATATATGGCTTGAAGTTAGGAAACAACTTTATCATAATTAGATCTGTCCAAATTAGGATTTGCTGTTTCATAATCATTGATACTCTATTATTGGGGTACTTAAAGGAGATACTGGATATACTGAATGTTAAGAAACATTTATTAATTAAATATTAGTTTTTTAGTCACTGTTAGTTGCCAGGGATGTAAAAGTCCCTTCCTCAAAGAGCATACATTTTCTAAAGAGAGAAATTATATATATATATATATATATATATACACATACATACACACACACACAAACACATAATAGTACACACAGAATATACATAATATTACATGACAATTTAGTAGGCAAGGCATGAGAAGGTAAGGGAATTAAGAAAGGTTTTACTTAAGATGTGAAATGAAAGCTCAATTTTGTAGGAACACAGTGATTATAAAATTCAGAGTTGTGAAACATATTCTAGGTATAAGGGATAGCTGGTGCAAAGGCAAAGAAATGGAAAATGTATACAAGGATTAGAAAGATCAGGACAAATGTAATACAAAAGAAAATAATATAATCCACATGGAAAGGTAGTTCGGAGCCAGGTGGTGAAGGCATGGATGACCATTTATTGAGGGTAATGGACAAAAAAAAAAAAATCATGCTTCCAGCATGTTTCTGAGAAAGCGTAATTTGGCATAATGGAATGAATACTATCATGGAAATGAGGAGACCTTAGGTTCTAGTGCTACCTTGCCATCAGGTATCTATGTAAACTCAATTCATTTAAGAGTATGATGCTTTATTTCTGCATCTTTAAAATAAAGGGATTAGACTAGATTATATCTAATCTCTTTCAACTCTTACAATTGACAATGATATTTTTAAGTCCTTCAAATTTTGTTTAGACGACTTTAAACATCTAGAAGGGCACAATTTTAGGATTTGGCTTGTCAGTAGTAATCTTTTTTGTGCTCAAATTGCATGGTAATATCTACATTAAAAATGAGGTTTTATATTGCCTGAAATCTTATGAAATTATATTCCCTTAATTAATACTCTTTTTCAGTAAGAGAAAATCAGTTATGTAATACTCTTCGTCTAGTATATTGCAGAGAAAAGAGAGTGAATGAAAAGGGATAATGCAGATGACTTGTATTTGACTTCTGAAGCCTTAGAACCCTCAGCTCTCCTAGGAATAGAATAATATTTATGTGGTTCCATGAATAAAACAAAAGACTTCTAGGAAAGACTTAGATTTCAGTTTTGTCAACTTGTAAAACAACAAAATTTTGTTGTTATTGTTGTTGTTGTTGTTGTTGTTGTTGTTGTTTGTGTGTACAAACAAAATCAATGAAGCAAGATTAGAAAAGAAGCAGAAAATTCTTTATATCCAAGGGTTCTGATAACAGACTTATTTCTAAAATATAGAGAGAATTGATTCAAATTTATAAGAATGCAAGCCATTCTCCAACTGATAAATGTTCAAAGAATATAAAAGACAATTGTTAGATGAAGAAATTAAAACCATTTCTAGTCATATGAAAAAATGTTCTAAATCACTGTTGATCACAGAAATGCAAATTAAGACAACTCTGAGGTACACATCTCAGATTGGCTGACATAGTGGGAAAAGATAATAATATTAGAAGGGATTGGAAAAATTGGGATATTAATACATTGTTGGTGGGATTATCCAACCATTCTGGAGAACATTTTGAAATTATGCCCAAAGGGCTATCAAATTGTACATAGTCTGATCCAGCAGTGTTTCTACTGGGCTTGTATCACAAAAGGATAATAAAAAATGGGAAAAGGACCCACATGTGCAAAAATGTTCCTGGCAGCCCTTTTAGTAGTGGCAAGGAACTGGAAACTGAGTATATAAGCCCATTAGTTGGGGAATGGCTGAATAAGTTATGGTATATGAATGTTATGAAATATTATTGTTCTAATAAGAATGATCAGCAGAATGATTTCAGAAAGACCTGGAGAGACTTACATGAACTGATGCTAATTGAAGTAATTAGAACTAAGAGAACACTATGCATGACAACAGCAAGATTATGAGATGAGCAGTTCTTATAGATGTGACTCTTTTCAACAATGACACCTCATTTGTTGTCAATTCCAAAAGATTTGTGTTGGAGAGAGCTATCTGTACCCAGAGAGAAGCCTATGGGGACTAAATGTGAATCACAATATAGTATTTTCACTCTTTTTTGTTGTTTGCTTGCTTTTTGTTTTCTTTCTCATGTTTTTTTTTTTTTTTTCCTTTTTGGTCTGATTGTGCAGCAAGATATTTGTGGAAATATATATAGAAGAAATTGTACATGTTTAAAATTTAACAAATTATGTCTAGGGGATAGTGTTTGGGAAAAGGATGGAGAAAAATTTTGGAACACAAGGTTTTGCAAGGGTAAATATTGAAAACTATCTTTGCATATATTTTGAAAACAAAAAAAGTTATTATTTAAAAAAAGACAAAAGAATATTAGTCTATAATTTTATTCCTCTCTTTCTGTTCATGTTGTTCTTGATATCAAAACTACATTCATGCCATAGGAGGAATTTAGTAGGACTTCAAAAAAAGTTTAGATTAATTGGTAAAACAAAACAAAACAAAACCTGTTTAGATAGTACTGGAAGTAACTGGTAGAGTTCAATTATAAGCCCATTTTTTTTGGAGTTTTTTCTCTTAAGGAAGCTCATTTATAACTTGTTCAATTTCTATTTGTAAGAGGATTTAATTTTCTCTCTTGTTGATCTTGATAAATTAAATTTTTATAAATATTTTAAATTTTTCATTTATATTATTGATTTTATTGGCATGGATTTGGGAAAATAATTCTAATATTGGTTTTAATTTTACCTCCATGGATGACATATTGACTTTTTATTTCTGATACTGATAGTTTGTTGCTTACTTTTTAAAATAAAATTAACCAATGTTTTATATATTTTAATTGTATTTTTACCACAAAACCAGCTTCTATTTTTATTAGTTTAGTGTTTCTGTTACTTTTGAATTTATTCATCTCTCTTTTGCTCTTCTCTCTTTTGAATTTCTGTTTGGTGTTTAATTGAGAGTTTCTCTTTCCAGTTTTTTTTCCCTTTTGAATTTACAACTAATTTATTTGCTTGTTCTTTCTCTTTTACATTGGTATAAAATTTAGAAATATATTTATATTTTCCCCAAGTACTGTTTTAACACGGTCCCAAAAATGTTGATGTGTTGTTTCATTGTAGTCATTATTTCTAATGAAATTACTAGTTGTTTTTAAATTTTTTCTTTAAGTTATTTATTTCTAAGAATTAGTATATTAAGTTTCCAATTAAATTTTAATCTATGTTTCCAAGTTACAGACATTTTTATTGTATTTTTGTCTGAAAAGAGTAAAATTAATATTTCTGCCTTTCTGCATTTGTTTGTGAAGTTTTTGTGCCTTAATACATGGCCAGTTTTTGACACAGTGACACAAAGGGTTACAAAAAGGTATATACTCTTTTCTATTCCCATTTTTTCCCTGGGGGGGGGTCTATCATTTTTTTTCCTAAAATTCTTTTGATTGCCTTAACATCTTTTTTGTTTATTAAATGGTTGGATTTGTCTAGGTTTAAGAGGGATAAGTTGGTGTTCCCCACTATATAATTACTGTTTATTTTCTCTTGCCAATCATTTAAAATTTTCCTTCAAGAATTTGGATATTTATAATTTGGTTCATATAGATTTGATTTTAATATTAATTTGCTATGAATAGTGACTTTTAAAAATATAGTTTCCCTGATTTTTCCTTTTAATTAAGTCTATTTTTTTCTTTTCCTTTGTCTATACTCATGGTTATTATTCCTACCTTTTAATTTTTTCAGCTGAAAGAAACCTAGAAGACTTCCATTTTGTATTTTAAATAAATGTCTTATTTTTATTATTTTATATAAAAACAAAGCTATTCATAGATATTATTTATTTTAGAAAGTTTCTATAGTTTTTGGATTATTTGCATATTCTGACCCTTATGAAATCCCCCCTTTTTCATGAATTACTTATTTTCAACAGTCTTGTTTTTATGTTACTGGGATATCTTGAGATTTCAGGAAAGGTCTTTTTCATTTTATTCCACCATAGGCATGATCTTGTTGCCTGTTGTTATGGTGCAATAATGTTAGGAGACAAAAACAAATTTAAAATATTCAACCTAAGTCTAGGGAATGGTCTAATTGCTCTGCTGGTTCACTACTCAACTATTTAGTCTGGTTTTCAGAGGAAAGTCTCATCTGTACTCAGTACTTTCTTCAATGTCCTAGTTTTTACTAAGAAGAAACAGGAAGGAAACTCCTCTCATCACCCATTCCCACAATCACCACCTCAGAATAATTACTGAAGTATTAATAACACAGAAAGAGTAATTAAAAAATGACAACTATCAAAAGAATTTGTTACACTGAAAAGCAATGTGCCCAATGAATAATTTATAAATATTAATATGTTGTCTCTGGAATAGTACATGTTCTACCTCAGATGCTAACTTGCTGTATCATCTTAGGCAATAACCTTAACCTTCATGAACTTTTATGTACAACAATGAAGGCTTTATAGTAATTAACCTCTTAGGTGCTGATAACTTTAGATCTGTAGGCTGATGCTTCCTGTGTCTGAGTTTTCTTCAGATAATATCATGTGGCCCAAGGCAATGCATAATACTAATGCATAATGGAGTGTGCTTTACTAAATTGAACTCAAGGCAGTTTAAGAATTTGTTAAAAGGACTCAAAAGCACATTATGTGAGAAATAGATGAGAGTTGGAGCTCTCTTGTCTATAATTAAAACAAAACAAAACACAGAGTCAGTGGTAGGAACAGGGGGGAGGGGATATCTTCAAATATTTGAAAATTTATCATTTAGAAGGATTAACCTTAGCCCCAAATTGAAAAAGTAGGATCATAAAATGGAGGCAGATAGCAGACTGGATCAAAAGTCAGAACCCTACAATGTGTTGTTTACAGGAAACACATTTAAAGCAGGGAAATACATGCAGAGTAAAGGTAAAAGGCTGGAGCAGAATCTATTATACTTCAGTTGAAGTAAAAAAAAAAAACAGGGGTAGCCATCCTTATCTCAGATCAAGCAAAAGCAAAAATTGATCTAATTAAAAGAGCTAAGGAAGGAAACTATATCTTGCTAAAGGGTAGCAAAGACAATGAAGCAATATCAATACGAAACATATATGCACCAAATGGTATAACATCTAACTTCCTAAAAAAGAAGTTAAGAGAGTTGCAAGAAGAAATAGACAGCAAAACTATAATAGTGGGAGATCTCAGTCTTGCATTCTCAGAATTAGATAAATCAAACCACAAAACAAATAAGAAAGAAATTAAAGGGGTAAATAGAATGTTAGAAAAATTAGGTATGATATATCTTTGGAGAAAACTGAATGGTGACAGAGAGGTGTATACTTTCTTCTCAGCAGTTCATGGAACCTACACAAAAATTGACCATATATTAAGACATAAAGACCTTAAAATTAAATGCAGGAAGGCAAAAATAATAAATGCTTTCTTTTCAGATCACGATGCAATAAAAACTACATTCAACAATTAGTTAGGGGTAAATAGAACAAAAAATAATTGGAAACTAAACAATCTCATCTTAAAGAACGATTGGGTGAAACAGCAAATTATAGACACAATAATAATTTCACTCAAGATAATGACAACGATGAGACATCATACCAAAATTTATGAGATGCAGCGAAAGTGGTAAAAAGAAGAAATTTTATATCCTTAGAGGCTTACTTGAATAAAATAGAGAAAAAGAAGATCAATGAATTGGGCTTGCAACTTAAAAAGCTAGAACAAGACCAAATTAAAAACCCCCAATCAAATATTAAACTTGAAATTCTAAAATTAAAAGTAGAAGTTAATAATATTGAAAGTAAAAGAAAATATTGAATTAATAAATAAAACAGAGTTGATTTTATGAAAAAAAAAACAATAAAATAGATAAACATTTGGTCAATCTGATTAGAAAAAAGGAAAGAGGAAAATCAAATTGTCAGTCTTAAAAATGAAAAGGGAGAATTTTCCACCAATGAAGAGGAAATTAGAGCAATAATAAGGAATTACGTGGCCCAACTTTATGCCAATAAATTGATAACCTAAGTGAAATGGATGACTATCTCCAAAAATATAGGCTTTCCAGATTAATAGAGGAAGTAAATTGCTTAAATAGTCCCATTTCAGAAAAAGAAATAGAACAAGCTATTAATCAACTCCCTTAATAAAAATCCCGGGGACCAGATGGATTTATATGTGAATTTTACCAAATATTTAAAGAACTATTAGCCCCAACGCTATATAAATTATTTGAAAAAATAGGGAATGGAGTCCTACCAAATTCCTTTTATGACACCATGTCTGTATCTGATACCTAAACCAGGTAGGTTGAAAACAGATAAAGAAAATTATAGACCAATCTCCCTAATGAATATTGATGCTAAAATCTTAAATAAGATATTAGCAAAAAGACTACAGAAAATCATCCCCAGGATAATACACCATGATCAAATAGGATTTATACTAGGAATGCAGGGCTGGTTCAATATTAGGAAAAGTATCAGAATAATTGACCATATTAATAACCAAATTAACAAAAAACATATAATCATCTCAATAGGTGCAGAAAAAAAGCATTTGAAAAAATACAACATCCAATCCTATTAAAAACACTTGATTATCAAAATGGGTCCAGATCTAGGCATAAAGAATGAGATTATAAATAAATTAGAGGAACATAGGATAGTTTATCTCTCAGACTTGTGGAGGAGAAAGAAATTTGTGACCAAAGATGAACTAGAGACCATTACTGATCACAAAATAGAAAATTTTGATTATATCAAATTAAAAAGCCTTTGTACAAACAAAACTAATGCAAACAAGATTAGAAGGGAAGCAACAAACTGGGAAAACATCTTCACAGTTAAAGGTTCTGATAAAGGCCTCATTTCCAAAATATATAGAGAACTGACTCAAATTTATAAGAAATCAAGCCATTCTCCAATTGATAAATGGTCAAAGGATATGAACAGACAATTTTCAGAGGATGAAATTGAAACTATTACCACTCATATGAAAGGGAGTTCCAAATTATTATTGATCAGAGAAATGCAAATTAAGACAGCTCTGAGATATCACTACACACCTGTCAGATTGGCTAAGATGACAGGAAAAAATAATGATCAATGTTGGAGGGGATGCGGGGAAAACTAGGACACTGATGCATTGTTGGTGGAGTTGTGAATGAATCCAAACATTCTGAAGAGCAATCTGGAATTATGCCCCAAAAGTTATCAAATTGTGCATACCCTTTGATCCAGCAGTGTTTCTATTGGGCTTATATCCCAAAGAAATACTAAAGAAGGGAAAGGGACCTGTATGTGCCAAAATGTTTGTGGTAGCCCTGTTTGTAGTGGCTAGAAACTGGAAATTGAATGGATGCCCATCAATTGGAGAATGGTTGGGTAAATTGTGGCATATGAACGTTATGGAATATTATTGTTCTGTAAGAAATGACCAGCAGGATGAATACAGAGAGGCTTGGCAAGACTTACATGAACTGATGCTAAGTGAAATGAGCAGAACCAGGAGATCATTATACACTTCGACAATGATATTGTATGAAGATGTATTCTGATGGAAGTGGATTTCTTTGACAAAGAGACCTAACTGAGTTTCAATTGATAAATGATGGACAGAAGCAGCTACACCCAAAGAAAGAACACTGGGAAACGAATGTGAACTATTTGCATTTTTGTTTTTCTTCCCGGGTTATTTTTACCTTCTGAATCCAATTCTCCCTGTGCAACAAGAGAACTGTTCGGTTCTGCAAATATATATTGTATCTAGGATATACTGCAACATATCCAACATATATAGGACTGCTTGCCATCTAGGGGAGGGGGTGGACGGAGGGAGGGGAAAAATCCGAACAGAAACGAGTGCAAGGGATAATGTTGTAAAAAAATTACCCTGGCATGGATTCTGTCAATATAAAGTTATTATTAAATAAAATAAAATATTAAAATAAAAAAAACACTTGATTGTATAGGAATAAATGCACTTTTCCTTAAAATAATCATTAGCATCTATTTAAAAATCATCAGTAAGCATCTATAATGGGGATAAACTGGAACTATTTCCCATTAAGATCAGAAGTGCCCACTATCACCATTACTATTTAATATTGTATTAGAAATGCTAGCTTTGGCAATAAAAGTCAAGAAAGAGATTAAAGGAATTAGAGTAGGTAATGAGGAAACCAAATTATCACTCTTTGCTGATGATATGATGGCATACTTAGAGAACCCCAGAGAGTTTACTAAAAAGCTATTAGAAATAATCCCCACCTTTAGCAAAGTTTCAAGATATAAAATAAATCCTCATAAGTCATCAGTATTCTTATATATCACTAACAAAATCCAACACATAGAGTTACAAAGAGAAATTCCATTTAAAGTAAGTACCGATAGTATAAAATATTTAGGAATCTATCTGCCAAGGGAAAATCAGGAACTATATGAGTAAAACTACAAAATACTTTCCACACAAATAAAGTCAGATTCAACCAATTGGAAAAATATTAAATTCTCTTGCTAGGGCTAGCAAATATAATAAAGATGACAATACTACCTAATCTATTTATCAAATAAGATTCCCAAAAAACTATTTTAATGATCCAGAAAAAATAACAACAAAGTTCATATGGAAAAACAAAAGGTAATGAATTTCAAGGGAACTAATGAAAAAAAATCAAATGAAGGTGGTTTCCCTGTACCAGATCTAAAATTATATTATAAAGCAGCGGTTATCAAAACCATTTGGTATTGGCTAAGAAATAGACTGATCAGTGGAATAGATTAGGTTCAAAGGACAAAACAGTCAATAACTTTAATAATCTAGTGTTTGACAAACCTAAAGACCACAGCTTTTGGGATAAGAACTCACTGTTTGACAAAAATTGCTGGGAAAATTGGAAATTATTATGGTGGAAACTAGGCATTGACCAACACTTAACACCATATATCAAGAAAAGGTCAAGATGGGTTCATGACTTAGGCATAAAGAATGAGATTATAAGTAAATTAGAAGAACATAGGATAGTTTGCCTCTCAGACCTTTGGAAGAGGAAGGAATTTATGACCAAAGAAGAACTAGAGATCATTTTTGATCACAAAATTGAAAATTTTGATTATATAAACTTGAAAAGTTTTTGTGCAAACAAAACTAATGTAGACAAGATTAGAAGGGACACAATAAATTGGGAAAACATTTTTACAGCCAAAGGTTCTGATAAAGGCCTCGTTTCCAAAATATATAGAGAATTGACTCTAATTTATAAGAAATCAAGCCATTCTCCAATTGATAAATGGTCAAAAGATATGAACAGATGATTCTCAGACAAAGAAATTGAAACTATTTCTAGCCATATGAAAAAATGCGCCAAGTCATTATTAATCAGAGAAATGCAAATTAAGACAACTCTGAGATACCACTACACACCTGTCAGATTGGCTAGAATGGCAGGGAAAGATGATGCGGAATGTTGGAGGGGATGTGGGAAAACAGGGACACTCATACATTGTTGGTGGAATTGTGAATACATCCAGCCATTCTGCAGAGCAATTTGGAACTATGCTCAAAAAATTATCAAATTATGCCTACCCTTTGATCCAACAATGTTACTATTGGACTTATATCCCAAAGAGATTTTAAAAAAGCAAAAGGGACCTGTACATGCAAGAATGTTTGTGGCAGCCCTCTTTGTAGTGGCCAGAAACTGGAAACTGAGTGGATGCCCAAAAATTGGAGAATGACTGAATAAATTGTGGCCTATGAATGTTATGGAATATTTTTGTTCTGAAGAAATGACCTGAGGGATGATTTCAGAAAGGCCTGGAGACACTTACATGAATTGATGCTGAGTGAAATGAGCAGGACCAGGAGATCATTATATACTTCAACAACAATATTATATGATGCTCAATTCTGATGGATATGACCCTCTTCAACAATGAGATGAACCAAATCAGTTCCAATAGAGCAGTAATGAATTGAACCAGCTACACCCAGAGAAAGAACTCTGGGAGATGACTATGAACCACTACATAGAATTCGCAATCCTTCTATTTTGTTCTGCCTGTATTTCTGATTTCCTTCACAATCAATTGTACAATATTTCAAAGTCCAATTCTTTTTGTACAGTAAAATTACTGTATGGACATGTATGCATATATTATTTAACTTATACTTTAACATATTTTACATGTATTGGTCCTTGCCATGTGGGGGAGAGGAAGAAAGGGAAAAATTGGAAGAAAAAATTTTGCAATTATCAATGCTGAAAAATTACCCATGCGTATATCTTGTAAATAAAAAACTATAATAAAAAAAAATTCCAATATAAAAAAAGAAAGAGTAGGATCCTCAAGAGGGAATGCATTTCTTCTCCTTGTTATCTTCTAGGGCCAGAAGTCTGGAGAAATATATTTGAGGCAAGGATTCTTACAACAAAGTGTTAACTCAGTGGAATCAATAATACAGTGGTTATCTAGTTTAGCATGGTGATTAGTAGTTCTCTAGGTCTGTATGATTAATTTAATCTTACAACAAATAATGGTTCCCTAGTGATATAATGATTGACTCAGTCTGATGAATTGATTTAATTGTAATAGAATATATAAACTGAGGACAAACTCAGCCATTGAAGAGAAGATTTAACAAGCCTCATGATAGCTCTCTTGCCTTCATCACTTCTCCACTAAAACCAAGGACTAAGGCTGGTCCCAAGATCCTCCAGAGAACTAGTCTAGAAACCATATTTTAATCTACCCTGATGTGAGGGTTCTAGAAAGCAGGACATTACATTTGGATGTGCATACTGCTGACTGACTAACTGATTGAGACTGCTGAGGTAGACTGGGAGGTTGAAGGAGACAATAATGACTTTGACTTCATCCCCGACTATTCTCCTGGTGATTATTCGAACTGAGGCTGGTCTGAAGGCCCTCTAGAAAGCTAGCCAGAACGTTATAATCTTCAGTCAAAAAGTGGATGGATTTCCTATTAATGAGATTGCAAAGAGGAGGCCTATTCAAAGATAGGCTGAACTATATCACTTCGGTGGTCTTTTCTAATTTTCCAATTATATTCCCACAATATAACTGTGGGAAACTTAGGGAAATGCAAACTCTAGGCAAATCCTCTCTTTTCCTCATTTTGCATCATTTTCCTTATCTGTGACATGAATATGATTTTAACAGAGGTCTCTAAATGTCCTTTCTTTTTTTGTTGATCTAAGTTTTTTTTGTTTGTTTGTTTTTAATATACATTGCTTTACACTGAGCAAAAGGGAAAAAATATTGGAGCGATACCACCACCACAACAACAAAACAGAAAAAAAGAAGTGAACATAGCATGAGTTGATTTACATTTGGTCTCCTTAGTTCTTTTTCTGGATGCAGATGGCATTTTTTGCTTTGGATCACTGAACTACTGAGAAGAATCAAGCTTTTCATAGTTGATCATCGCATATTCTTGCTTTATTGCAATTTGTACAATGTATTACTGGTTCTGCTTGTTTTGCTCAGCATCCCTTCATGTAAATCTTTCCAGTCCTTTCTATAAGGATCTTGTTCAACATTTATATAGAACAATAATATTTCTTTACCTTTATGTACCAAAGCTTGTTCGGCTATCCCCAATTGATGGGCATCTATTGCTTTTCCAATTTTCACTTATTTATTTATTTATTTTTGCTACCACAAAAAGAGCGGCTACAAACATTTTGCACATGTGGATCCTTTTTCTTCTATGATTTCCTTAGCATACAGACCTAGTAGTAGCACTGCTGGATTGAAGGGTATGGACAGTTTGATAATCTTTTGGACTTAGTTCCAAATTGCTCTCCAGAGTGGTTGGATTGTTTCACACCTCCACCAACAATGTGTTAGTGTCCTATTTTTCTCACATCCCCTGCAATATTTATCTTTTTTTTTTCTGTCATCTTAGTCCATCTAAGAGGTGTGAAGTGATACCTCAGACTTGTTTTAATAGACATTTCTCTAATTAATAGTGATTTTGAGCATTTTTCATGTAATTATAAATGTCTTTAATTCTACATCTGAAAATTTTCTATTCATTCTAATTCTTTCTATCTTTAAATCTCTTACCCTATAATCTTCTATTACCAGATTATGTATATTTACATGTTTTTTTCATCCTCCACAGTCTAAGTCAGGCAAAAGATTCTTGTGATGCACACTCCCATTACCCTTTCCTTTGAGTTTGTTTACTCTTCTCATGCAAATGTGAGTCCAAATGTGAGAAATATTGAATTCCTTACCTTCATCTTTATTATTTCCCTTGCATATTCATCTCCCTCTCTCTTTTTTTCATCCATTAAGACTATGTAAAGAGAACAAAAGTACCTTCCTAATGCAATATTTGACATTTCCCTTTATGAACCTTAAAGTCATCAAGATTCTAAAGGGACATATTTCTCTTCCATTAGAATGTAAGGATATCTTCTTTTACCCTCTTCCAGTGACTCAATATATATTTATCTTTATAGATTTCTCTTGACACCTATGTTTGCATTTCAAAGTTTTTAATCTCTTGTTATTTAATTCAAGATATTTTAATATCTTATTTTCTATTTAAGGTTGATTCTTTTACTCATAAAATTATACACCATTTTACAATATAAGCTATTCTTGGTTATAAATTATTGCATTTTGCCTTTTTGGAATATTGCATTGCAAGATTTTCTCTTTTTTATGATAAGTAAGGGAGAGACGGAGATGAGGAACAGCAATGGAATTAGATATATTCATATAAACATGCATATATAAATACTTATATTTACACATCATTTGCTAGATGTTTATTATGTGCCAGAGGCTTTAAGTGCTGAAATACAAGTAGGACAGTCCCTATCCTTAAGGAGCTCACATTCTAATGAGGGAAAACAACACATATAGAGATATAAGAGTAAGACAGGAAATTGAATGCTATAGTGTATAGAGCACTGGGCCTGATGTCAAGAAAATCTCACCTAGAGGATGTTGGATTCAGATACTTACTAGTTGTGTAACCCCAGGCAAATAATTTAACACTCTTTTTCCTAGGCTTTTTCAACTATAAAATGAGCTGAAGAAAAAAATGGCAAACCACTCCACTACTTTGTCCAAAAAAAGCCTAAAATGGCATCACAAAGAGTTGGCCATCATTGAAAACAATTGAACAATAACAGAAGTAAGGCAAGAGCTGTCCTGAATGTAGACAGAAAGTAATGTGGACACCTGGGCTTAGGGTCCAGAAGCACTTTTAAGGGTGGAGCCTATTTTTCTGGAGGCAATAGATAAGAATGACAGGAGAGAAAAGAAGGAAATTATATTTTTAATAATTTTTTATTGGAGGTTGTGTTTGTACTTATTTTGGAATTACTCTCCTCCTAAAAGAACCCTTTTCAGTGTATTTCTCCCAGATAGCTTTTATTTTATCTACATTGTTTATTCAGTATATTTTGCTTATTCTTTATTTATAATGTTACAAACTATTTTGTGACTATGAAATTAGCCAAGGCTTCTCTAAAGCTTTTATTGTTTGAAGTGCTCAGGCACTGCTTTCCCTCATCATGAATTTCTCATTCTCTGCTCCTGGATTCTACTTCCTGTGATAGGTATATGTTTAGAGCACCAGAAAGTTGTTGACACCTACTATGTCACTAAAAGGTTGTGAGAGCAAACTGTCACTATACTGTCAGGTTCCTCCACCCCCATCTTTCTGTCAGTAAAAAATATTTTTGCTACAAGGTTCACGTGCCCCTGAAAAATCACTGATTGGGATTGATTGAAAAGTATTGATTGGCAGACATTTAGCTGAAATGAAGCTGACTTCTTTAGCAAGGCTACTAATGTTCAAAAGTTTTGGGCTACCCTTTTATATAATCCTAGTTTTGATGAAAGTTCTTTATATGTGGGGGGTTATTTTTTTATTTTTTCTAGATTCTGTGATGTTTTTACTTGATACTCTTTTTTGGATGTTAAATACAGGTTGCAGAGCTGGTCTCCTCTATTACTCATATCACCATCTTAACCAGAAGTCCCAAATGGTTTTTTTTAATTGTATTTATTTGATGTTTACTGCTGAATGTACATACTCTTTTACAGTACAACATAAGCTGCTTGAAGTAAGCAATTGCTTTCATTTTTGTCTTTGTATACCCATTCAGAGAACAAAACCTGTTGCTGAATTGAATTAAATTAGGTACTCCAAATCATTAGCATTAATCTTTAGGATAATCTATCAAGGCTTCTAATATGAAGCTTTGGTTCTTGTGCAAGAACCAGATTAATCAGATTTAGAAATATTTTGAACCTAAAATTTGGCCAATATGTTATAATATTTTCTATTATAATAATTCATCATAAAAATATTATAAGATATAGAAGATTTACAATATGTGTAAATGAAGGGAGTCACTTCACCAATGTCCTTTTTGTTCCTTAGAAGAATTACTAACAGTAAATATTTTACCAGGAATGAATGTGGCTCCAAGGGGCTAGTTTATTGGATAGCTAAAAATTGCCTAAAATTCTCTTCTAAGTAAGAATTACTAAAAGAGTGACATGCCAAAAATAATATGAGCAAATATCTTTGCCATTTGCAAATACTCAATTTTTATTGTTTAGATTTGGGGGGGGGGGTTTGGCAGAGATACTGTAGTGTTTACCATTTCCTTCTCCAACTTATTTTATAGATGGGAAACTCAAGTCAAAAAGGTTCAATAATTTCTAAAAGGCCACGGTACTAATAAATATCTGAGCAAACCACCTCTATTTTATTCCAGTAAACATGTCATTTTCATCATTATCATCCTCTCCACAAATGATTCCTAATCCACCTGTTCCTGACCCTGCAGTGAATGGAACATTGAATCCTTATTTTCAATATCCTACTTTGGCTTCCAGTGACTGATAATTCTTTTGCTCATGGAACTTAATGTATTCCTTATTTCCCTAGACACCTTATGTTATAACTGTTTAAGATTGTGTTATCTTCAAGAATGTTGCTTCATATTGCCATAATGAAGTAGCAATTGTCAAAATTGAGCTATTTTCATAAAATCAAGAGATTTTCAGAACCTGTGTGTAAGGCAAACAGTGCTTGTTCTACTGCCCTTGAGCAAATACTCTGTGATCTCCCAAGTTATATAGTTTTGCATGTTTAACTAAGAGGTACCTGTCCCTCATGATTCTTGGTTAATGAGTGCAGCCTCAGATATGTATTATTACAGTTAATCTATTCTGATAGATGTTTAAATTGCAACATAATCAGAGTGTGATCAGTTGTACCCATTTCCCTCCTTATTAAAGTAATATTTGTGCTTCAATGAGGGAACTGGCCCTAGGGGGCATTAAGTCAAACATGAAGTACATTTAGATTGTAACAATGCAAAGAAAGTCTGGGGTCTTCTTAGAGATCAAAGTGAGGAATAAATGAGTTGTTTTATTGAGGATCCCTATTCAAATTCTAATCAGTATTAATTAGTTCATTATGACTTTATAAAAGATAATGATTATTAGTAATTAATATTTTCATCTAACAAAAATATAGTCAACCACCTAAAAAAATGTATAAGTAATAAATTAATCCATATTTTTCATAAGTCACATAGAAATACTGATTCTAATACAAGGATCCTATAATGAATCTCAAACTTTAATGTAATGTTTATTACTTGCTTAACTGCTATGGAGCTTGAGCAAATACAAGAATGCTGCCACAGATATCTCTATGTTGTTTTGCTCAAATTTCATGTGTAAACCAAGCATGGGTGATTGGGATAAAAAGTGACTCCTCCACCACCCTGGTATGTAATTGGAGCATTTCTGTAGCATGCACTATCTTTTCTTACCTAAATTAAGGAGGATTGCATCTATTTTGTGACCAACTAGTGAGCAGAGATAATTAGTGCTTCACCCAACCCATGACTCTGCTGATATAATTTTTTTTCTTAATTTAACTTATGCATTACATGTGAACTAGTGGAATCATTTTGTATTTTGCACAGTAGTTTTAGAATATCTAGTATCAACCCTATAAAAATGGTATGCTAGAAGGAAGTAGTATCTCAGGTCATGAAATACTATTTCATTAGAGTTCTACTTCATTTAGAACACTTTAATAAAATGCTTTGGGTTGAAACTGTGCCTTAACCTGTATGTGCCAAAATGTTTGTGGCTGCCCTGTTTGTAGTGGCTAGAAGCTGGAAAATGAATGGATGCCCATCAATTGGAGAATGGCTGAGTAAATTGTGTTATGTGAACATTATGGAATATTATTGTTCTGTAAGAAATGACCAGCAGGATGAATACAGAGAGGACTGGTGAGACATGAACTAATGCTAAGTGAAATGAGCAGAACCAGGAGATCATTATATACCTCAACAATGATACTGTTTGAGGATCTGTTCTGATGGAAGTGGACCTCTTCGATAAAGAGAACTAATTCAGTTTCAATTGATCAAGGATGGACAGAAGCAGCTACACCCAAAGAAAGAACACTGGGAAATGTATGTAAATTGCTTACATTTTTGTTTTTCTTTCTGGGTTATTTATACCTTCTGAATTCAATTCTCCCTGTGCAACAAGAAAACTGTTCGGTTCTGCACATGTATATTGTATCCAGGATATACCATAACCTATTTAACATGTAAAGGACTGCTTGCCATCTGAGGGAGGGGGTGGAGGGAGGGAAGGAAAAAATCGGAACAGAACTGAGTGCAAGGGATCATGCTGTAAAAAATTGCCCTGGCATGGGTTAAAAATAAAATTAAAAAAAGAGAGCAAAAAAAAAAAAAAAAAGAAAAGAAAAGAAAAGAAAAAAAGAAACTGTGCCTTAGTTTCTCTTTTAGTCATAGTGATTTTTTGTCCCTACATACTCACTAACTGTGTGACTGGGGACAACTTACATCCCTCAATTTCTTCATCTCAGTTTGTCTGTTTTCTCATCTGTAAAATGAGCTAGAGAAGGAAATAGAAAACCACTCCAATATCTCTGCCAGGAAAAGTCCAAAAAGGTTCAAGAAAAATTTAACAAGACTGAAAAAAAAATTAACAAAAACAACAGCAACACAATACTTTTTTATCTAATATAATGACTATAAAATCTTGGGAAATATCTGTATAAAGCTTTTTGTACAGCTTCATAGACATCAGCTACTAATATTCTTGACATCATAAATTTTTTTTTTTCTAATTCAAAATGAATGCTTTGCCATTTCTCTCTCTCTTTTTTTTCTTGGTCCCCCTTTCCTTCCTTCTTTCCTTTCATTCTTTCTTCCCTCTCTCTGTCCACATAGGGAATCATGCACTTACATGTAGTTACTCTGCTCAAAGAAAAGTGAATTTCTTGAATCAGAACTCTGGAAAAAAACAGGCTTTGGTAATGTTCATTAGGATTCAAATGGAGCTACCTGAATATGCCTTAAACCCAAACCAATTTGGCTTTCATTGATTGTCCAAAATTAAGTCCCAGCCCAAGGCTCTGTTGCTCAATATTTGAGGTTTGATGGCTCAGAATGACTGTAAATAGTGTTTATTTGTGTTTTCCTCAGAAATTCTGAGCATCTTCTCCTACCCAATTGATTTTTTGAATGAATAAAAAAATTCCATTCTCTGCCTCAAATGTTATATTGCCTTAATCATTGACTGGTGTAACTTCAGACAAATTGACACCTGGGAAAGATCTTAGCTTACTCTCACTATATTTGGAACTATCTCCTGTCATCCTGATCTTGGCATTGAATTCACATGGTTCTGGAGGAGGTCAAGCTGATGACTGCACAGCCCTAATCCACTTAAATTCATTTCAGTTGCAAATCAAGACATCACCTTCCTTATGTCCATTGGTCAGCTTGAAGAAGGAAGGGCAAACAACAGTCTGGAAATTGGTATTCTTGGTATTCTACTATGCTTAGTATGGATATCCAATTGACACTTGTACCTCAAAACATTAGAGCTCAAGTGATCCTCTTGTATTAGCCTCCTCAGTAGCAAAGATTATATGTGTGCTTAATTTAATAGTCATTTTCTCACTTTTGGTTTTTTTGGAAGCTGAATCAAAAAAAAATCAAAACCCTTTTGATAAGATTTATTGCTATATAAGAGTTTGTTCAGAGCAGGGCAAACTCCATTATTTCATAACATGATTAAATGAAGTTTGTTTTTCTTTTTCTTTTTCCTTTGCTGTCTTTATTTTTATTTTAAATTTTTCTTTCTTTTTCTTAGAATCTCATTTTGGATTTGGAAGTACTATATAATGTAGCTGAAGGAGCATTGTTTCTGGTTTGGAGCATCTTGGTTCTTTCATTGACTACCACATGAACTTGACCAAGCCTTTCCAGGCATCAGCTTGATCACTGTAAAATGAAGGAATTAGATTAGATGGCCTCTAATGTTCTTTCTTATATTTGAATCCTATGACTTTCAGCTCTAATAATACATACTTACTGACAGACATCATGTGTTGGTTGCAATCCAAAGCCTTCTTTACTAAATTTGGCATTTTTCTTCAACCTCTATTTTAGATAAAAACACACACATTCCTAATAAATACAGATACGTGTATCTCTTTGCTTCTTATCCTAATCTTTTTCATGTGTTACCATTGAATACATTATTTTCAATGCCAGTTGACATTAGTCAATGAAAAAACTGACTACTTGTTGATAAATAACCAGACTGTAAAAATCTGTCACTAAAATTCTAGAGACAGAAATCATTCTATTACAAGAAAGATGCTACCTGACTTAATATGTCAGGTAATAAAATATGATGAAACACAGATATATTTATAATAACACCAATTTGTCTGGTTTATCATTTTAAACATAGAAGTATTCAAATAGAGGATGGCATATGGGTATATTATTCAAGGAAAGTTTGGATGCATGTAACTATGCATTCACAGTGTATATTACATAGACAATATTTCAAATATTTGTGCTGGACCTTTGATAAAGCCTTCTGAGGTCATATTGGTTTGAGCAGCCTCTATCTTATACACTGTACGTTGCCAACATAATGATGTCATTTTGGTCCTCTTCTGAGTGAAGGGTAATAATCAATCACCAACATATAGAAAACAATAGTATACAAGACCATAGGTAATAAAAATGGCTTATTTAGTATATGGATATTTTAGGGAAAGAAAAATCAGTTAAAACAATAACAACAATAGTAATTGTAATGACAATAACAATAACATGAACAATAGCAAGGGCTAATATTTATAGATGACTAAAATTTCTAAAGTCTTTTACATACAGCTTATGTTATGGTTCACATTTAGAATTTCCCCAACTGGGGAGTGAAGAGGTAAAATGTACTCATTCTGCTGAATAATTATGTAGAACATATGAAATGTATTCCTACACATAAAAAAAAATACTAAGCATAGAAGAGTCACAGAGAGCATTAAAAGAATAACATAAAATAAGATTTAAGAGTTAAGGCTTAACATTAAAATGCCATTATAATATTAGAGACTGATAATTAAACTTCATTCATATAGGACAGATAACTGATTATTTTGTATTTCACTCTGCATTGTCCAGACTCCTTGTACATGCCAACTAATAAGATGACTGTTTTTCAGCCAATCCAACTGTTTGTTGTCGTTATCCTCTCAAAGACTAGTTTAAATTGGAGAAGTCTCTCCAATGGAGAAGTCTTCTCAATGGAGAAGATAGAAATCTCTCAATTCCAATTGCCTGTGTCCCCCAAACTTGACTTTTTGAACTCACAAAGTTGCCTTCAAGTTGGACATCTTTATTTCAGAATAGATACCTGTATCCCAGTAGATAGCAGAATTTCTAACAGTTCATCACAATGAAATGTGGTCTCCAAAATGTAAATGGGATTGTTCCATGAAGTTTCAAACTACACCCAATGCCCAAAGGGGATTGCCTATTGAAGCCCAAAATTGCACAGTTGGTAGTAACAGACTAAAACCAAGCATCACCTGCTTCCCAGTGCAAAGTATTCTTTCTACCACCCTAAACATTTTCAATATTTCAAAGAACATTTACATTCTTGGAAACACAGGACAAAAACAAAGCAAGGACTATAAATTTCTTAACAATTATCTCTCAGATGTCAAATTGAATATGTTTAAGAGAGAGCTGGTGATGCAATGAATAGAATATTTGATATGGCATCAAGAATACTTGAGTTTAAATCAAGTTTCAAATTTATTAGCTATATGAGCATGTGGAGGTCACTTGATCCTATATGTGGAATAATCTTTTCAAATTTTGCTTCCTTATAATCTTTGCAACTTTTGCCTCTCATTTCCCCTGGCATCATTATAGATCTGCCTCAAATGACGCCTCCCCCAGTCCCCTTAGTTACTAATGCCTTTGCTTTTGTTAAATAATGTATCTATCTGGTAGTCAATTGTTTGCAAAGAGCCAATTCCAACAGATTTCAAGATCCAATTATTAAATTTTCAGAGTGATGATACATGACTTAAAAATTTGCAAAATGTTACAGTTACACTTGATTTATTGATTGTCTATATTTAAATTATAAAGAAAATGTAAATAATTCATATTTGAAGTATGCTGTTTAACAACCCCTGGAAGGATTGTTACACATTTATCAGTATATCTTTACTGGTATGGATCTATTCGATTCATGTTTTCTATCCCTTTTAAATGTTTGCTCTTTCAGAGAAGAGATAGATTTTATTTCATTTTTTTTCCTTTGTAATCCTTCCAGTACTTAGCACATTTTATATTACATAGTGAATGTTTGATAAATGTTTGTTGATTGATCGGCAAGGCTAGGCAGTAACTCATATTTATGTGACATTCTAAAGTTTCCAGAATGATTTCAACATATCAGCTATGTGAAGAAACGTATTTAAATATTATTATGCCCAGTTTACAGATGATTAAATGGAGAAACCAAGAGATTTATTTGTCCAAAGTCACATTGTTATTGAGTGTCAGATCCTAAATTCAAGTTCTGATTTCCTATTTAAGGGACAGTGATCTTTTTGATATACTATAATAATGATGATGATGATTGATTGATTGATTTGTATATAAAGTTTTAAAGTTCATAAAAACTTTAATATTACTTGACTATCTCTGTGGGCATAGGTGCTACATTTTTTATCATGCAAAGTTTATAGTATGCCATTGCTGATAGTTTTAATGCTGTTTCATTTAAGACTATGAGATACTATTCATTCTTATATGTTAGATGTTGCTCCACTGTTTGTGAGTTCATGGTTCATTATAAATCAAATCAAACTCAAAGTTAAATAATTTTTAAAATCTCATTAGAAATGCATGCATTTATTGTACAATTTTATTCATAGGTATGTTTTCGGAGCTTTTTGGCCCCAAATAAAGAATATTATGATTTTAAAAAATGCAACAAACACCTTCAGTTTTCCACATATATTTGCCTCACCATGGATGAAATAGCATTTACTTAACTTATGTAATTGAGGAGATTTGTAAAACAGGCAATTAATTCTTCACTTCTTATAAGGGAATAATTAATAAGGTTTAGAGTGGTCTAGATTTCTGGTGGTCTAGCGTTAGTAGCTATGAGAGAGTTATTAAGAATCCCCTTTAAATTGGCTACAGGTTTTAGGAGTGAAAGAATTCACTCATTCCCGAATATTATTTGCAAAATGAAAGTTTATTGTTAGATAGAAATCAGTTTACTCAGAGACTGACTTCTATAGTGGCAGATTTATGGAAAATAGAGTTTTGTACTGAGAAAGCAATTCTCAGTGGACAGAAAGTCCTGGCAGCTGAATGAGCTACCAAGGTCCAAATGCAAAGACTTTAGTTGATGGAAGCTTATTATATTGGGTATCTTACTGGGGATTGGGAAGCCTGAACAGATCAGAAACAGTAGGAGCAAGGTGGCCCAAGCAAGTCAGAATGGGGACTGGGACAAGCCTGGATCTCCTATTGGAATTCAAAGGGATGGTTTTTGATCAGGATTTGTAATTGAATAAAAGGCTCTGGCATCCCGGAAAGACAACTTGTCTGGGGAGAATATGCCTCAGCCAGGAGGGGCTGAGAATCTGAAAGGAATCACAGATTAATAGGAAATACAGTTTCTTAAAGGGACCACAACCCGCTTCATTATGAATAACAAGAATGTAAATAATGAAGTATTGATGATAATAATGTCTTCGACAAGGATCATTTGAGACAATGCAATATTCAGAAGCAAGGTGCTGCTTTACTGAGACATAAAGAATACAGTCTTTGAATAGCCCCATAGTTTCCTGCATCTTTTCCCTTCCCTTGGGAAGACTGACTATAAGACAAGGCACTCCACAGGGAATTTAAACTTCTGTTAATTGAAAAATTGAGCAGTCATAGGCAGACTGGTCCTTAGAGATCTGAAGCTTAAGCACTCTCCTTAGGGGAAGTTCATTTTGTCTCACATTAGTTTTTTTTCCACATTGGTTATTTAGTTATTCTATAATCTAGCTCAATTTCTAGTCAACCAAATTTTACAACTGTAATTATATTCATTATAACCGTTCACCTTTATAA
This sequence comes from Antechinus flavipes, assembly GCF_016432865.1. Classification (NCBI taxonomy): domain Eukaryota; kingdom Metazoa; phylum Chordata; class Mammalia; order Dasyuromorphia; family Dasyuridae; genus Antechinus; species Antechinus flavipes. The sequence continues at coordinate 571,303,171 of NC_067398.1, read as the reverse complement.
ATTAAAGATTGTAAGCTATTTGTAATCATTCTTTCATCTGATCCTCATGGTAAACTTTGTTTTTGTTAGGTAGAAGCTCTTTATTTTCCTTTTATAGATGAGAAAAGCAAGGTTCACAGAGATTAAATGACTTGTTTAGGATCACACATTCAGCAAGTGTTTGATGTGGGATTTATACACAAACCTTAACTTCAAATCTAACACTATGGTAGATAGAATTTTAAAAAGACTACAACTTATTTCCTTTACGTCTTTTCCTGTCTAGTCTTTAATCAAAAGACACCCTTTCCTAATGTTCACTTCATCTTGATGAGTGTGCAGAACTTTTGATGACATCCATCAGCAGAATACTTGACACAGCTCACTCTTCTTTATTTGCCTCTGTGCTATCAAGGAGACCAACTTCAATTCCATTATTAAATCCAATCATTTAATAGAGTAAGGAAGTAGCTTGGTCTCCATTAAGGTTATATTTCAACAAGCCCTAAAAACAGATGTATGACTATTAAATTTGGCTAAAGTGATTTACTGTGAGTCATTTTAATATGTTGTGATAGACAAAAACAGTACTTATTCCCCTGGTTGCTTCAAATTTTAGATATATTGAATTAGTAAGAGTAAATTGCATGGTGCCCTTTGATTTGCCAATAACATAGAAATGCTGTGGCTATGGGCTAAAATGTTTGTATTTTTATATAGATTTGATTTGATTCAATTCAATAACATTCTCTGAGCATCTGATAATGATATTTGATGTTTATACAACATTTTAAAACTTACAAAACCCTATTTATACAACTCATATTAGTATAATTATATATATTTATCCACAATTTACATATGAGAAACTGAGGCTGAGTAAATTGTTTAGGGTCACAAAGGTAGTAAGGATCTGAGACAAAATCTGAACTTATTTTTTTGATTCCCTGTCTATATGGCAAATTTTCCAAACTGGGCTTAGATGGTTCCTTTCTTCAATTCATCCCTCTTATAAACCCCAAAGAGATTTTCCTAAAATGTAGGTCAGTCTATGTCAATCCCATATCAGATGTCAAATAATATGTAAAGAAGAGATGGGCTATTGTAACTGATAATTCCTTGTTCATTTTTATGAAAGTGATATTCATTAACTTGATAAAAATAAAGTTTCTTGCCTTACTGGAGCATATATTAAAAAATATAATTTAGAACTTTCTGAATCTTTTTTTTTTCAAAATAAATGACAATTTCCTACTTCTGGTGATTCAAGTGAACACAAAGATTAGTAAGATAACTATTTGCAAACAACTTTGTAAATGCAAGTACAATGTTTTAATCATCTGTCCTTAGTCCTTCAGGGAAAGGCTGCTACATTTCCCCCTCAAGGAATCAGACTACTCTAAAGGTGTTGGGATTTTTTGTATTCTACTGCAATCATTTTAAGCTCCTACCAATTCTTTTCCCTCCCCACTCTTCATTTCAAGGGACTAATGACTACTAATCTGGTTCCATTTTAACAATTTACATTGTTTGTCTTTTACAAAATAGATATTTACTTCAAATAAATAGTAAGGACAAATATAAAAATATTTCTCCTATCAATTTAGAGCATAATTTACCCCTCACATATACAATCTTTTGGGGACATGAAGGGGTGTGTATATGGGGGGGATTAAACTAAAATTTTGCTTGATTCCTGTATAACATTAATTTGACCAAGTTCACGTCAAAAGGTGGAATCACCCTATGTCACCTCCAAATTTGCCTTGTTTCCCAAGGCATTGTTACTGGCTTGGTTGCAACATTTCGCCTGGATTTTGTCAGCTAGATAGATTCCTATACCACGAGAGCACTCCCTTCATTTTGAAGAGAAAGAACAAATAGAAAGGCTAAAAAGACCATATTTCTTTGGGAGCCAAAAGTCCTCAATAGATTGAAGAAAGACTCAGAGCCCTTTCTCTTATACCTGAGCCTATTACTAGACATCATCATATCACCAAGATACAAATAAAAATAATGAGATCAAGATTGACAAAGAAGATACTGAAGTTAATAGGTCATTTTTAATGTCTCCAAAGTGTGGATCAGAAATCCTACTCTTAAGTACATGATTAGTCAAAAACAAAGACCAGTTATTTAAAACTCATACATCTTATAATCTCTTTTCAAAATACTGCATTTACATGTTATAACAATTTTTTTTCTGGAAGCAGCATCCAGACTTCTTCCCTGGAGAGACACAATTTGAGCAAAATGATACCTTATGCTCATACTTCAGCCTATTTATTGCAATAAATAATTTAGAATAAATGAAGAATTGTCTCAAAGAGAAGTCATTAGAACTGGGGTTGGAAGGGGCTTTCGAAGAAGGGAGGCAGAAGGCAAAAGTGGAGGAAATATCTTCTCTATCCAATGGGCTTTCAACTGCATCTTGAAGAAGAACAGGAAATCCAATAAGCAAAAAAGGGCAGTAATTGAAATATGGGATATATACTTTGTGAAAAGTTATGGAAACAGGAAATAGCATATTCAAGGAATATCAAAAAAGTCAATATCTAGAAGAAAGAAGGGAGTAGACTATAAGAAGTCTAGAAATATAAAAAAGATCCATGTTTGAATGAATTTGTTGTCATGCCAGAGAAACTGAGGCAAGATAGTGATAGAGCCACTAGACATTCTGATAAATTGGGATCAAGAAGAACAATGACAGAAAGGGGGAGACACTGGACATTCTGATAAGTAGGGAAGGTCTAGGGTCATGATGTCTAAGACAGAAGGGTTTCCCCCTTATATAGATCATGATGATTAGGAGGGAAGGGTAATGTTGCATGATTGAGCAAAACAGGAATTGAGGCAGAACAATTCAGGGAAACTGAGGCAGGAGAATTTAGGGAAACTGATTCAGGACAATTAGGAAACTGAGGCAGGACAATAAAAGGGAACTGTGGCACAGCATTATATTGTATTCAGTACTAAAATAATAGGTTTGTTATTGATTTTTACTGAGTGAAATAATCAGATTTCACTTTGGAAAAATAATTTTGACCACTAGATAGGAAAGTTATTGGAGTAGTGAGAGATTTGAGGCTGAAAGAATAAAGTCTCTTGTACAGTAGTAATTAGGGCAGCAATAGAGAGCTGGACTTGGAGTAAGGAAAACCTAAATTCAAATCCAGTCTCAGATTCTTTCTGTCTATGTGTTCCTAGATAAGTCACAACCTCCTTTGAAGTCAGTTTCTTTATCTAAAAAACGAGCAGAAGGAAATAGCAAACTACTAAAGTATTTTTGCTAAGAAAATCCCGAATAAGAAACCAAAAGACCCCAGCTTTTGGGATAAGAATTCACTATTTGCCAAAAAGTGGTGGGAAAATTGGAAAATTGTATGACAGAAACTAGGCATCAACACACATCCAACACCATATACCAAGCTAAGGTCAAAATGGATTTATGATCTAAACATAAAGAATGATATTATAAACAAATTAGAAAAAGATAGGATAATTGACCTCTCATATCTGTAGAGGAGGAAGGAATTTTTGAGAAAAGAAGAATTAGAGATCATTATTGATCACAAAATAGATAATTTTGATTATATTAAGTTAAAAAGTTTTTACACAAACAAAACTAATGCAGACAAGGATCGAAGGAAAGCAATAAAATGGGAAAACATTTTTACATTCAAACATTCTGATAAAGACCTCATTTCTAAAATTTATAGAGAATTGACTCAAATTTATAAGAATTCAATCCATTCTCCAATTGATAAATAGTCAAACGATATGAACTGACAATTTCCAGGTGAAGAAATTGAAACTGTTTCTAATCATATGAAAAGATGCTCCAAATCATTATTGATCAACAAAATGCAAATTAAGACAACTTTGAGATATCACTACACACCTCTCAGATTGGCTAAGATGACAGGAGAAAATAGTGATGAATGTTAGAGGGGATGTGGGAAAACTGGGACACTAACACATTGGTGGTGAAACTGAATGGATCCAACCATTCAGAAGAGCAATTTGGAACTATGCTCAAAAAGTTATCAAACTGGGCATACCCCTTGACCCTGTGGTGTTTTTATTGGGCCTATATCCCAAAGAGATCTTAAAGGAAGAAAAGAGACCCACATGAGCAAAAATATTTGTGGCAGCCCTTTTTTTTAGTGGAAAGAAACTGGAAAATGAATGGATACCCATCAATTGGAAAATGGCTGAATAAATTATGGTATATAAATGTTATGGAATATTATTGTTCTGTAAGAAATGACCAGCAGGATGATTTCAGAGAGGCCTGGGGAGAATTACATGATTTGATGCTATGTGAAATGAGCAGAATCAGAAGATCATTACAAACGACAACAAGATTATTATTGTTATATATCATAATTATATGATGATCAATTCTGATAGACATGGCTCTCACAATGAGATGACTCAAACCAATTCCACTTGTTCAGTGATGAGAGAGCCATATTGACCCAAAGAGAGAACCGGGGGAACAGAGTGTGCTTCACACCATAGCATTTTCGCTCTTTTGGTTATTATTTGCTTGCATTCTATTTTGCTTCTCTCTCTCTTTTTTTTTTTTTTTTTTTTTTACTGGTTTGATTTGCTTTTTCTTGTGTGGCATGATAATTATATAAATATGTGTGCATATATTGGATTTAACATATATTTCTACCATCTTTAACATATATTGGACTACTTCACATCTAGAGAATGGCATAGGATAAGGGGGAAAATTGGAACACAAAGTTTTGCAAGGGCTAATGTCAAAGAATTTTCCATGCATAGGTTTTGAAAAATAAAAAGCTGTAATAAAGAAAAATAGTAATAAATTAAAAAAGAAAACTCCAAGTAAGGTGACAAAGTGTCAAACACAAGTAAAATGACTGAATAAATAACAAAAATAGTGTTATAGTCATGAGGTGATGAGAGTCTGCATCAGGTGCTGGATATGTGAGTGGAGAGAAAGGGATCTATCTATATAAGCAAGATTGTGAATCTAGAAAAGACAAAACTTAGTAGCAGATTGTATTGTGAAGTGAGTATGATAGAAGTTTTGACCATATCACATTGACAAAGACAATTCAGGTGCCTTTATTTTAATAGGAAGGTTTGGAAGAGGGGAAGCATTTTGGAAAAAGATGATCAATTTTACTTTGGATATATTGAGAGATAGGTTCCATCTAGTTTGAAATGCCTGAAATGAAGTTGGTAATGTAAGACTGCAGTGATGCAGAAGAGGAAAAGGTAGTTCTAATATACAGAGGATAATTTGATCTCATAGATCTCATTGAAGTGGGGTGATGCAAAATCCATGAGTGAAGAATTTAGTAAAGAGATCAAAAGTTAGAGAGCCACATTGCAGTAGTAAAGAGAATGTTCCATTGTGCAGAACCTCTTGTGTCCCTCTCTGAAGAGTTAAGATTCTCTTAAGATGATACAGTGACAATTTGGGGAAAGAAAGATGTAAAAGAAGTCAGAGTAAAAAAAAAAAATTAGGTAGAACCCAGAGAGAAGACAGTGGGAACTGAGTGTGGACCACAACATAGCATTTTCACTTTTTGTTGTTGTTTGCTTGCATTTTTTTCCCTCAGGTTTTTTTTTTTTTTTTTTTTTTTTTTCCTTCTTGATCTGATTTTTATGATGTGGCAAGAAAACTGTATAAATATGTATACATATATTGGATTTAACATATATTTTAATACATTTAACATGTATTATACTACCTGCCATCTAGGGGAAAGGGTGGGGAGAAAGAGGAAAAAAAATTGGAATGGAAGGTTTTGCAAGGGTCAATGTTGAAAAATTATCCATGCATATGTTTTGTAAATAAAAAGCTTTAATAAAAAAATAGGTAGAAATTCCAAAGTGAATATGATTCCAGGGAAATAAATTGAGAAAGATGTAAGAGATACTGAAGAATGAAAACTTATTTTAGGAAAATGAATAGATCCTTTGCTAGGGGGAATGAAAAAATGATCACTGACAAAAAAAAAAAAAAGAAAAGAAACAATTGTTTCTTATTCTGTTTTTTTTTTTTCCTATAAAAGAAGAAAGCTTTTAAATGGACAATATAGAGCAGAATGACTAACAAGGAATTGATAACTAAAATAACTAAGAAAGTAATACTTGTCCTTTATGAATTCAAATCACTTATCCTAGATGACATCTTTTAATATTGAAATAAGAGAAGATACAAAATTAGAGAAGAGAAAAGAATGTCTTTATTTTTAAAAAGGAGGGGAAAGGTAGGGAATGTATAGTGTATGCAGATTATAGTTCTTTATCTGGACTTGGATTCTTGGGAAAATTCTAGGATAGATAAATGAAGAGATCCTTGGAGACCATGTATAAGAAACTTTGAATACAAAGAAGCATAATGGCTTTATCTAAAACGAGTCATACATAAATAGACTACTTCTATTTTCTGAATGGATTACTAAACTAGGTGATGAGAGAATCATACAGATAGAGTTAACTAGATTTTAGCAAATTTTCAATAAAATATATCTATTTTTCTTATTGGGAGAAGGGAGTAAACACTGTTGTTTGTTTGTTTCTTATTATATTTCAGGCACCTTGCTATGCACTTTTCAAATATTACCTCAGTTGATCCTCACAAGAACTGGGAGGTTGGTGCCATTATTACCCCTACTTTATAGTTGAGGAAACTGACGCTAGCAAAAGTTGAATGATTTTGCTAAGTGAAATGAGCAGAACCAGGAGATCATTATATACCTCAACAACGATACTGTTTGAGGATGTATTCTGATGGAAGTGGATCTCTTCAATAAAGAGAGCTAGTTCAGTTTCAATTGATCCAAGATGGACAGAAGCAGCTACACCCAAAGAAAGAACACTGGGAAATGAATATAAACTGCTTGCATTTTTGTTTTTCTTCCTGGGTTATTTATACCTTCTGAATCCAATTCTCCCTGTGCAACCAGAGAACTATTCGGTTCTGCACACATATGTTGTATCTAGGATATACTGTAACCTATTCAACATGTAAAGGACTGCTTGCCATCTGGGGAAGGGGGTGGAGGGACGGAGGGGAAAAATCGGAACAGAAGTGAGTGCAAGGAATAATGTTGTAAAAAATTACCCTGGCATGGATTCTGTCAATAAAAAGTTATTAAAAAAAAAAAAAGTTGAATGATTTGATCAGAATCATATAGGCAGTGTCTGAATTGGGTTAAAACTTAGGTCTTACTCATTCCAGACCTAGCATTCTGCCTCTAGAGAAGATGGATTAGAAGATATAGATTAAGCAATAATAGAATGCATGATTTTAGAATTGGCTGATTGGCCAAATTAAAATGTTATTTGTCAGTGATTCTATGTGAATATTATAGGATATCTGAAGTGGAGTATCTCATAGATCTTTACTTGGCAGAAGATGCAATAAAAAAAGAATAGTTATTATATTGAAATATAGTGGCAGAATTGAAAAAGAATTTAGATAAACCAGGAAAAGGTTGGAAAGCATGGCTAAAGAAAATTTTTTTAATGCCAGTTTGAAACTTCATTATCAGTATGAGTCAATAGTTTGATATAGCAACCAGAAATACCAATGAGATTATTGACTACAATAATAGAGATGTAAGTTCCAGAAATAGAAAAGTGCTAGTATCATTTCACATTACTGTTTTTAAGCCTTATATGTAATACTGTGGCAAGAAGAACAATGACAAGTTGATGAGTATCAAAAATAGACTACCAGGTTTGTAAATGACCTTGAATTCATCTTATTTGAAGGAAAAGTTGAGGAAATTCTACCTGTATAACCTACAGCCTGTAGAAGAGAAAAGCAGAAATATGTATTGTGGTGTGAGGGGGTGTGATTACCATGTATTTAAAATCAGCTGGAGTCAGGAATTCAGGTTAAGGGAAAAATCTTCAATCTTTATTCTCAGTAGAGGTGAAAAAGGATTGCCATAGCAGTATGGGCAGCTGCAACAGGAAGCCAGTTAGCAGAGGGGGATCGGAGGTGAAGGGCGGTCGTGATAGCAATGCGAGCAGCTGTGACAAGACGCCAGCCAGCAGTCTCTCTTTCTGCTTCCCTTTCCACTCCCCTGCCTCCACCCACCAAAAATGTCATTTCCTATACAACACATCAGGACTTGCGCAAAGAGTGGGCGGGGTCATTCTTTCTCCAAGCATATATATATTAATAGAGTATGGTCCAATTACTATTTAGCCTCACATGCTTGGGACCTCAGTGCATCAACTCAAGCCTCAGCCCATTACAAGGGGGGGGGGGGAGTAAAAGGAGATATGATATTTATATTCAAGTATTAAAAAGACTATAGCATATAGATGTTTGACTTATTCTCCTTCAGCTAGAAACAATGGGTAGGAGTTTAAAAAGTTATAAATTTAGGCAATATATTATGGGAAATTAAAAAAAAAAAAACAGAGTTGTCTTAAATTGTAATGGATGACCACTTCTTGTTGGATGTGTGACTGTGAATTATTTTTATGTATCTTGTACTTCATGGCCACTGAATTTCCTTCCACTTCACAAATTCTGTCATTCTTTCAAAATACTAAAAGTTCAGTAGAGAAGAAAAAGATAGGTTCTTTATAAACGCTAAGGGGGCAATTAGTTCCTCCTAAGAGACATATGTAACTCATGGTTGACTAGAGTTACCTGAAGAAGATAATACTTGGCTTGGTAATATTGCCACCAATTAACAGAGGGAGATGTCAGAGGCTTAGTTCCAAACCCCACTAATTAGATAATTTAAAAGAGATAGGCCAATTTGATTGGATCTCAAAAGGATGACAATGTAACATGAAGTTAGAAAAAGAGAATAACATGGAAATTATGAAAGGTTTTAAAAGCTAAGCAGAAAAATTTATGTTTGATGCTGGTGACAACTTTTTAACATATACATTTCACCAATCCCCTTTCCTCTCCCTGCCCGGTCTCTGCCTCTCTCTCTGTCTCTCATATAATCTAAATCCTCCTACAGAATCATCCTAGTATAACAGTCACTTTTTAAAATGTCTTTTAACATGTCCATTTCTAAAATTTCTACCCATGCTACTTAAAGTGGACATTGAGTCATATAGTAGTATTATTTCTGACTCACTATATGGAAAGAGCAGTTCTTATTTTGAGGGAAAGATAAAAGAAGCATATGGAGGTACTACCAAAATGTTTGCATTCACAAGCATAGACATGCCCAGAGTGACAAGTGATGATAAAGGGAGCCTTTGTGTTTTTCTTTATCAGGAGGGGATAGTGAATTTCATTATGATTTCTAAGAATGGCAAACATTTTTAAACTGTAGATCATAATCTGGGATTTTTTTTTTCAACACTCGCCTAAAGATGTTTCATTACTTTACTGCTTCATTTGGAAATCCAAAGAAATCTTCATCATCCTCACTGAATACACACACATCCCATCTATATGTAACACAAGTGCCACTTGTCAAGGGACCCTGAGCTGGAGAAAGGATGGTATGAAGCTTAAGCTATTCAAGTGTAAATGCAGCCTTTAATGGGAAATCAAGCACAAGGTGACTGAATAGCCCTGCTTTTAAATATCAAGGATAGGAATAAACATTTAATTAGACTACAAAGACAATATTTCCAAACCAAGTCCAAGGAAAAAGACATAATATATAAGAGGAAAATGTCACCTAAGCTGATGCAATCCATACCATAGAGCTTTTATCTTTCAAACAGAATCGTTATGAATCTTCTAAACTTCTAAACTAATTTAGCAACCTGTTAAAGATTTTGAAGAAAAAAAAAAATTACCTGATGAGCCCGCTATCAGAGGTACTATTTAAAGCTCATCCAAAGTAAGCATCTAAAAATCAGAGTAATTATTTTTCTCCTCCCTTCTTTACAATGCAAGTAGAAAGAGAATGTAATGTTCTCTTGTTTGGCTTTTTGGGGGTCTCTGGAGGCAGCCTTCATTTCAGTTTAGTAATCACCACAAGAGTCGCCAAGAGTTAAAGTCCAAACCCTTTATTATCTTCTTGCTTGATGCTGGGCAGCTTTCTGGAGAGCCTTTCAGGCTGGCCTTGGTCTTAGTGGGGGATGTGCAGAAGTCCAGGCCAGCCACCAGGAAGATTGGAAGAACCAATTGAATTTCTCCCCTTGGTTCTGAGAGCTTAAGTTTCTGCTGCCAGTCCTTTGTCTTCTCTGACTCTGCCCCTGAGGGCTTTCTGAGTCCCAGTTTATATCATCTACACTGAGTATAAAGCAATCATTATTATCACTAGGAAACCATTATTTGTTGTAAGATTAAATCAATCATACTGAATCATGTTAAACTAGATAACCATTCCACTTAGTACCTTGTTTCAAGTTCAGACTTCTGTAAATCATGCCCAAATTACCATTAAATTTCATTACTGGAAGATGTTTTATTTGTCATTTAATTTAACTACTTCATCTTACATATAAGAAAACTAAGTTTTAAAAGCACACAAATATTATGTAGCAGTTCTGAGGTTCAAACCAATGTTTTCTTAAAAGAGGAAAATAGGTGGAAGAGCAAAATCTTGGGAATACATATAGTTAAGTAGGACACAAAATGGGTGAAGAGCCCAAAAGAAGTTTGAGGAGTAGCTGCCTGACAGGCAGAAAGAGAATTAGGATGGAAAAGTGTCACAGTAACTCAGACAGGATAGAATATTGACTTTTTGATGGGTGGTCAAGTGCAGGTAAAAAAAAATGCATTTTCTGCAATGTGTTCAGTTTAGCACTAAAGCATTATTATTCTTGCCCAGTATCATAATCCTTGTTGATGTTTTTTGTTATGCTTTCTTTTGTCCTTTGTTCTTGAAGAGCACCATAACAATAGGTGCTGATACCACTATAATGGGCCAGAACTTTGGAGAAAGGTATTAACTCAGTGGAATTGATAATACAGTGGTTATCTAGTTTAATAGTTCTCTACTTCAATACATGTACTTAGTACTTAATATAGTTCTACACGATTCACACCTATGATGATGTAATTATAATAGAGTATATAAGCTGGGATAAACTCGTCTAGAAATATTCATTCCATCTCCAACTACTGTAGTGAAGGTTGCGACAGACTTAGGGAAGACAGAGGACTGGACTAGCCCAGGCCCCAGGCAAGGAGACAAGATGGTGAAGGAGACAATAAAGCTTTTTATACTTTATTCCTGGCTATTCTTGTGGTGATTACTCAGCAGAAATAAAGGCTGGTCCAGAGACCTCCAGAAAACCAATCAGAACATTACATATTGGTCCCTGAAAATGGGACTTAGGATTAACACTCAGCAGTAAGGAAAAAGAAGAAAGAACAGGAGGACGAGGTTTCCTCTGCTTTCTCCACAGAAACCAAGTCTGAGGACCTCCAGAAAGCTAGCCAAGCCCCAGGCAAGGAGAACAGACTGTGAAGGAGATAATAAAGAATTTGGACTTTATCCCTGACTATCTTGTGGTGATTACTCTACTGAAATGAAGGCTGGTCCAAAGACCTCCAGAAAGCTAAACCAGAACATTACATGCCACCATGAAAGTGAATTGGATTTGAATGGTTCCAGGTGAAGATTTCTCAAAAACTCTATGAAATGGAGTGGGTCAGACCTTAGGCAGGAAGTCATATGACCCCTATTCTTAGAGGGCTGTAGGGCAGAAAAGGTCAGACCCTAAATCTAAGCTTCAGGAAGTCACATGACCCCAGAGAAAGTAGACAGCATTGCTGACCACTGGTCAATGGTTACTTCCTTTTCAATCCATCCAATTGATGCTGTTCTAGTGGCAGTGCAGAGAGTTGTGAGAATCACCTTTTAGTTGGAGGCACTTGTCCAGTGTGAAAGAATTCACAAACCTGAAATATTAATGGCATAAACGGAAATTTTATTGGCACTGAGAAGTCAGCTTTGCTGGAAAGATTGACTTCCTCAGTGGGAAAATCCTGGCAGAGAAATGACAAAAGGTTTTCACTGAGAAGAGGGTCTCTTCACAGTGGGTAGGAGTCTTGGCAGGCAGCTATGCCAAGGAGAGAGGTTCCTTGACAACGCATAATCCTGCTTCAGACATTCTTCAAAAATGTGGAGTTTAAAATTGTTCTTAATAGAAGTCTGAAGCTAAAACTTCCAGTTGAAAAGAAAGCCAATGCCCCCAGGCCTAGATACTTGGAGTTTCAAGGCACTCAATATCTCTCAATTGAATGAAAATCACTTTGAAGGCTTCCTGAATGAGGATCTAGATATTCAAAAGATCCTTGTGGGAGAAGGGGGTGATTTGATGTGCCTTAGAAAAGCCCAGTCTGGAAAATATGCCTTCTTCTAGACTTTCTGTAGTATGGGAGGCCAGGAATCAAAGGGGACACAATTTTAGAGTGATTATTTTACAAATTAAAGAGGAAACAGTTTCACTCCCATCACAATGAACCCAAATCTTTTGCTATTTAGCAATTCACGATTTCTGGCTCACCACCATGCACCATGCTGAGTGATTGGAGCTGAAAGATAGTGTCTGCTCAGCTGGTATGTTTAGGCTCTTTGCAAGTACAGAATAAATGCTTCCTGTTTCTATCTGAAGATGCCTCTGAGTAGTCAATTTGGATAAGGGGGTCTAGTAGCCCATTGCCCACAGATTTAAGTGAGTGAGGGTTTTACAAAGTCACCAGTGTCACCTTTCTCCTTAAGAGGCATCTGAGTTCGATAGTAAGATAGAGATAGCCCTGGATACTGTGGGAGACTTTGGCTTTTTTAAGCTAAGATCTTAAAGAGGTCTCAGTTTGACTGAAACAAGTAATCAATCTCTGATTAAAACGAAGTAAGAAATGAGTCAGAGAAATGGTGAATCATTTTGGTGAGTAATCCCATCATTTTGGTGGCCTGGGGGGAAAGTCTGACTACACCCTGAACCTTTATGCACATGTGCCTCTTTTACCTAGTTGAAAAGAAAAGAAAAGAAAAAGACAGAAAATCATTCTGGGAGAGGAAGACCCTCAAAGTTTCTGGCTAAAATAGAAACAATTGCTATTTACATTCCCTGCCAATCAAGCCTAAACAATGACCAACTAGGTCTTGGCCTGGAACCTATTATAGCTCAATCACTTTATGGTTAAATTGAAGGACTTAACCTAAAATTTGGGTCTTTACAACAATTCAGAAGTGCTCCTCTCTTTTTCCCTCTCTGTATCACTCTCTCTCTGTCTCTCTCTCTTTGTCTTTGAATGTGTCTGTCTTTATTTCTCTCTAATAACCCTATCCTCTTATAGAATCATCTCAGAATGACATTATTCTTTTAATGTCTTTTGACATAGCTGTCTTTTAAGTTTCTACACATGCTACTAAAAGTGGAGATTGGCAAATAATCATTTATAACATTTAAGTGTACATAACATTCCTTTTGGTTTGTTATATGAAAAGAAAATTCCTTCTTTTGATAAAAGAAACATATAGAGGAACAACCAAAAGATTGACATTCACAAATATAGATTCACTTGTGATCTAAATCACTTAAATAAGAATTTCTTAAGCATTCAATACATTCCAGATAATTTACTAAGCACTAGGGATATAAAAAAGCAGAGAGAGAAAGAGAGAAAAACAGAAACAGCTAAAGACAGAGATAGAGAGACAGAAAGAAAAGGAGAAAGAGACAGAAAAGGAGAGGGCAAGAGAGGAGCATCCCTGAATTACTCTAAAGAAGTTGGAAGTCTAGCTACTTTCTGAGGCAAGCAAACCTATTGTTCATCTGAACATTTATTACAGCCCTATTCCATTTCCAATCAGATTTCCAATCAGAAAGACAAGTTATATTTGTTTATGAGATCTACTCTACTGTAATTCCCAGTAGAATTTCTAACTAACTTGTTAACTCTTTTAAGGGCATTAAATCCCTTTGGGGTTTAGTTAGATAGTCAAGAATATAATACTCCTCCCCCTTTAACTCCATTTTGGGATTCTTCTGCTTGCCAAGAGCCACAATAGCTAACACTTATTATAATCCTGAATTCCTTTTAGGATTAGCTATCAACCTCCCACTGCCACTATACTTTAATCATATTTGATTTGAAGTATGTCACCTACAAATTCTTTTGAGACATCCTGTGACACTGGCCCATAACTCTACTATACTTTTGGGGTATTACTTGCATCCTATCATTTTTATAGGTAACTCCATAATTTTGGTGGCCTGGGGGAAAGTCTCACTGTACTCAGACAGAGAGAGACAGAGATAGAGAGAGAAGGAGAAAGAGACAGAGAGAGGGGGAAAGAAAGAAAGAGAGGAAGAGCTCAACATATGTATATAGATATATGCACACATATATACATGTTTATGTGTATGTGCATGTTTATATGTGCATGTTTCTGTATGTACATACACACATACACTATAAACATACATACTGCCCCTTCACTGATGAATCTCACATGGATTCATGGAGGAGACAACATTAAAACAATTATGTACAAAAAATGTTACTATCGCAGCTAATATCAAATGAAAGTTTCTAATATTAAGGGTAACTTGAAAAGGCTAGGAAAATATGATTTTAGCTAAGACTTGAAGAAAACCATGAAATCCAAGAAGTTGAGACAGAATGGAAGAATATTTGGAGCATAGGAAAAAGGCAATGACTAAACAGAGACATGAGATGGAATGTAAGGAACAACAAGGAAGCCAATAACACTAGACCATAGTGTACATGGATGAAACTAAAGAGAAAGAAAACTGAAATGATAGGAAGGATCCCTGTTCTGAAAAGTTTTAAAAATGAAGAAGAAATTCTTTTCTTGATCCTGGAAATAATAGGGAATCAGTTAAGTTTATTAATAAGATAGACCTTATTACATGATCAGACCTGAACTTACAAGATTCTAGATGAGAGCAGCATGGGTGGAATGAGGAGAGGTGTGAAACAAGATCAATAAAAGGATTATTTCAACAGCCTCAAGTAGTATCAGTGTCAGAAAAGAGGAAAGTTTACAACAAGAGATTATTGAGAAGGTAAAATCAACAGGACATGTCAGCTGTAAGACATAGGTCAGGAGAGAGTTTAGAGTTGAGTAAATAAAGCTAAGAATTAATTGCATAGAGAAGATAATTAAATCTTGCAAGCTTGTAAGATAATTAAAACTGATAGGAGAGAGAAGCAGGTCCAGGACTGAATCTTGAGGAATGTCCATTGTAAATGCGAATCAATTGCATAAAGTTTCTGAAAAAGATACTGAGAATGAATGATTAGAAAGATAGAAGAGAACCAGAGAATAATATTGCAAAAACCTATGGATAATATTAGAGAAAAGACTATGATTTTTGTCTGTTCTATGTTTGCAACTTGACTCCCCCATCAGTGACTAGAAGCTCTTGAACATGAACTAGTTTTTGTTGCTGTTGTTGTTTTGGGGGGATATGAGGTAAGGTAATGTCATCAGCATTTAGAATACCGCCTACGAGATTTGTTGTTCTATCGTTTTTCAGTCATGTCTGACTTTTCATTTCCCAATTTGAGATTATCGTGGCAAAGATACTGGAGTGTTGGCCTTTACCTTCTCCCACTCATTTCATAGATGAGGGAACAGTGGAAGATAAGACTTAAGTGATTTGACCAGGGTAATACAGTTAATAAGTGTATAAGGCCATATCTGAACTCAGGATGACTCATTTTCCTTACTCCAGGCCTGGCTCCCTAACCACTCCAACACCTTAGAATGTAGTACACAATAAATGCTTGTTAGTTCAACCTGGAAAGAACAATTTCAGGTTAATAAAGTAACTGGAAGTCACACTGCAAAGTTTAGAAGAGAGTGAGAGTACAAATGACAACACTCATTTTTGATGGACTTTTTTAACATGTTAATCAAAAATTCTCTCCACTGCCCCTATTTGATCTCTAACTTCATTGATGATCCTAATCTCAAAGTTTCTAGTCCTATCTATGGTAAACCTTCTAAACCACAAGAATTCTTATTTTCAAGAATAGACCAGAAGCAGTGACACATAATCTCTTAGTTCATATACAATTTAAAGCTAATTTCCCTATTCCTGATTCCTTTACCCTCCACACCCTGGGTCTAGTTGTAAATCTTCCTTTTGGAAGCTTTAATGTTTATTTTACAATAATCTGGGCCAATGTTCAGATAGAAAATCATCTGATGATAACCAGACCTATTAAACATCTAAATGTCAAAGAGCACAGATTCAAATCTGGTGACAGATTGTGCTTTTAAAAATGAGTTCATGCTGAATGTAACCTCTCTCAGGTAGCAGGAGAACTCTGTTTCTTCATTAGAAAAAATTCAGAAAGCTATTTCTTAATTATAACACTATCAATCCTTTTGATGGGATGGTTACACAGCAAAAAAGAAAGCAATAAACATTTCATGAAAATGTTGACCCAATCTCTATCTGACTTATATAATGGCTCTTTAGGAAAGGTACAGTCTCAGACATAATAAAAGAAATAGTCATACTTTTGATTCATATCTTAGCAAAAGACCTAGACTCATGTGTCTCTTACAAGCCAATATCACTTGTCGACATGGATAGTAAAACCTGGTCCAATGCAATGTCTCTTAATCTTTTGATGCACTTACCACTCATTATTCACAGAGACCAGACAGGCTTTATTAAAAATCAGAGTGCAGCCAACACTGTCCACAGATGACTTATTCTAATTTATTTTTCCCAGAGATCTAAGAAAAATCTTACATTAATTCTAACAGTACATGCCAAGAAAGCTTTTTGATTAAATTGAGACTTGATGATTCAAGTTTTAAGGTATATTGCTTTCAAAACATTTTTTGTTAAATGAAAGGATATGAGAAAGCAAGTTTATATTATCATACTGTTTCTATGATATTTTTGTTTAAACTTAAATAAAGACCAAATGAAAGATTGTGTACTTTCATTCACATTGTCAGATAGAGTTCAACTTTTCTGTTTTCAAGGACAGAATACTTAAGACATGAGTAAATGATACTACTTGTCTGTACATACTTTCTTTATATGAAACATAAATTTATGAGTCTGAGAAAACCAAATATCTCAGCTGATAGTATGAAAAGATGAGTCTAAAAAGGAATGTGATTAAAACCTATAAAATCATAAA
This sequence comes from Antechinus flavipes, assembly GCF_016432865.1. NCBI lineage: Eukaryota > Metazoa > Chordata > Mammalia > Dasyuromorphia > Dasyuridae > Antechinus > Antechinus flavipes. The sequence goes on along the minus strand of NC_067398.1, from coordinate 571,286,112 downwards.
AAGTTAGGGAAGTAGAAAATATACATTTTTTCCTCCAACTTCTTATACATGGCCATGTTCAGAAAGAGGGTTTGTCTTTTTTCAATTTATGTAATTTAGGACTTCTTTTCTCCTATTACCTTCATTATAATTGATGAAAAAATAACAAAATTGACATTTCCTCAGGTTTGAAGATTAAAATAATTAGCATAAAACCCCTCAGCTACCTGGAAAACAGTTCAATATCACAGTAACAAATGTTAAGTTTTCTTCTGGGATTCTCTTACTCTTTTAGACAATTTTTTTTTTCCTTTTTTGTTTATTTAAGAGAAAAAAAGAATAATGAAAGACAAAAAAGGAAAATAAAACCATACAAAACAGAACACTGTAATGTGCACAGCAGAAAATGAGAGAGAATTCAAAATATATAACAATAAAATTTCAGTTCAAGAAAGGATATGTATAATATAATTATATTTGCGAATATCCATCTTTGTTTCTTTGTAGATTGTTCTTTTGTTCTCTGCTGCACACTTCTGTTTTACTTTATTCTTTTTTCCCCTTTTATCTCCTTCAACACATCTTCCTGAAACAGGTTATAGATAAATTTAATAGATATATAATACACACACACATATATATTTACATACATATATTCTTTATGTATACTTATAACATAAATATAGTTGCCAAGATTTCTTTTTTACCTTTTTATGTTTCTCTTGAGTCCTATATTTGGAGGTCAAACTTTTTGTTTAGTTCCAGTTTTTTCATCAGAAAGAGATGGAATTCACCTATTTTATTGAATGTGCATCTTCTTCCCTGGGGAAAAAAAATGCTCATTTTGTCTAGGTAAGTTATTCTTGACTATCTAACAAGTTCCTTAACCTTTCAGAATATCAGATTCCAGACCCTTCAATCCTTTAATGTGGATGCTGCTAGATCCTGAGTAATCCTTATTGTGGCTTCTCTGTATTTGAGTTGTTTTTTTTTTTTCCCCTAGCTGCTTGTAGTATTTTTTTCCCCCCTTGGTCTGATAGTTATGGAATTTTGCCACAATATTTTCTGGAGTTTTGATTTTGGGATCTCTTTTAGTAGGTATTTGATCAATTATTTCAATTTTTATTTTACCTTTCTATAACATCTGGGCAGTTCTCTTTGATGATTTCCTGAAAAATAGTGTCCAAGCTCTTTCCATTTGTTCAGTTCTGGTTTTTAATGAATTATTTTCTTTTTGTAATTGTCCAACTGAATTTTTAAATGAATTGTTTTGTTCTATGGAATTTTTTTCCATGTTGCCAATTTTATTTTTAGAGAGCTATTTTCTTTTTCCAATTCACCAATTCTGTTTTTCTTTATCCATTCTATCTTTTAATAAGTAGGATGACTTATCCAGACCCTCTTGCCAAGCTTCCCTTCCCTTTCCCCATTTTTCTTCTAGCTCCCTTGTAAGAGCCTTATTAATTTCTTCTATGAGAGCCTTGTGTGTTGTGGGGCCAGATTATATCCCCTTTAGGGTTTCATCTAGAGACAATGTTTGTAGTCTCCTCAGGGTTTGAAATCTGCACTCTATCAGTATAGAAGCTATCTATAGTTAGAGATTGCTTTAATTTTTTACTTATTTTCACAAAAAAAGAAACAAAACAAGCAAACCAAAACCCAAAACATACAAACAAACAAAAACAATTGTAGTCTGCGTTTGGGGCAGTGTGTGGCGTTACCCAAGCTTCCTCTATGGACAACAGGAAGTAGCAGTGAAGCAGCAGTGGGAGGCAGTGGATGAGCTGGGATCAGCATCTGGACTGGGATTGTGCTGAGTCACTCCGGATGCTGGGTGGGTGTGGCCAGGTCCCCAGAGCCACAAGCATTTTGGGGTTATAGACTTTACCCTTTGCATTTGCAGCTTCTATGCTGATCTATTGGCTTGCTGCCAGGCAAAATAGCCACACTGTGGTAAATTTCTCCTTGCAAATTTTACCCCGATGTGACCACACTCCTCCCCCTTCTGGGCTGCTTGGTGTGAGCTGCCTTCCGTGCTCTCACTGCCAACTTTCCTGATGCTGGCCCTGGTCTAATCATCCCCGCCCTAGAGCAAAAACAGACCTTTTCTGGTGAATTTGAGAATTTGGAGAATTCTGTTGGTAATGTGTTGTACTCCCAATATTCGTGGGTTTTGACAGTCAAGCATTAATTCTGAGGTCTTTCATAAAAGAAGTAGTTTGAGGTAAGGAAGAGCTTAGATAGACGTGTGTGTTCTCTCCACCATCTTGTGTCCGCCCTATGCCAAAAGAGAATTGAGTTGGTTGCACTTCATCCTGTTTAATCCCTATCTGGTGTCTTTCTTGGGATTTTCTTGGGTTATACCAAGAGGACCCCTCTTTTATCCCATGTCTTGATTTTTCACCAGTCTATCCTCACCCTGAGATGCAAATTTGTTCATTTTTGGGGAAAATTGACAGCTTTTAATTTACTGACCTATTCTGCCATCTTTCCAGAATCCTCCTCTTCTCTTAGACATCTTGTCAAATAATAATATGAATTCTGGTATGTTGGCTATATTTTGCCATCCAAAAGAACATAATTAAAAGTGCTATCAATATGTAGGAACCAGAATTTAACTTCTGATTTAGGATCTTTTAAATGAATAATGAATTATTTTTCAGCCGAGATGGGATGATTCTTTTGGGATGAAATAATTGTAAACCTAGAAGCCTAGAATCTCAGAATTAGAAGGCACTTTGAAGATCATGTACTGTAGCAAGTAACTTGAACAGAAAAGAATTTGATATTAGGAATTGCAGAGCCACCGCTTCAACTGTTTAGATATGACAAAATAATATTTTGTTATAGGTTTCAAATTAATTAGAATGTTTAATGTCTTACTGTATATATTATAAATGAAGACTATTTCCTAATAATGTCCTATTAAGTTTTTATTGTATCTCCATAGTTAGTATTTGAATTATCAGTTGAAATACATAGGAATTTATTAAATTAGCCTGAGAAAAATAAACATTCAAATGGTCTAATGTTAAATGAATCTGTTATTATGTTAATATCCAATTTTTTAAACTTCTTGTTGCAAGAATTTTTGAGCTACTGAAATACAGGCATTTTTTTGGGTATTGTATTCTTTTTTTTTTTTATATTGATGAAAATTTGGGTGACAGGGATGTTAGAAAAATTACACAGACTACCAAAATATTTGTTAGACATAGGTTAATTAACTTAGATCAAACTAACTTAGATTAAAATTGCCTAAAACAATTTGAAGAAGATATATAGATTCTTTTCAAAAGTATCTTTTCAATTCTGTCTTAATGAATTTTGTAAATTTTAATCATATTCTAATGCAAAATTAAACAATAAAAAGTATCTAAAAGAGAATAGTTGAATTCTTCAAACGTTTTGTCATCATAATGTAAAATTAAAGAAAATTTGTAAATATAATCTCACAAGGGAAATGGCTATGATACAGGCAACTTATGTTTTGCTGATAAATAACTTAAGTGATGGCTGAGAAATCATTGATGTCTGCTAGGACTATACATGTTTCTTGATAATGAAATTGAATTGTACAAAGTTTTGCCAAGAGATATTTGGAGAACTACATCCAAATGGCGATCAAACTGCACATGTCTAAATGAAGGGGCAGGTCAATTCTCTATGAGCCTCCACAGCTGTGGATCATAACACTTGAAGGAGATGTAAAGCAGCCTTTACTGACACATGTTCCTTGTGGAATTGGAGGCAAGAGGGAAGAGGAGAGAGGTCAGAGAACTCAACTGTCTTTCATTCATCTTGTATCATCATCCTCCTCCTTTCATATGAAGAAGATCCATTCTGCAGGTCTGAGGTAGAAGGTGGCTCCCATATCACAACATATGGCTCCCAACGTGGGGCACAAGAAACAAAAGAATTACAAGAAGATGAAGCAGCACTTGAGAGCTTTCATAAGGTCAGACAATGTGACTGCCTCTCAGCGGAGAGGTTAGAGAGCAGCAACTGCCTCTCAGTCTTCTTGTATCATCATCATCCTCTCACATGAAGAGATCCATTCTATAGGTCTGAGTTAGACCTCCAGCAGCCACTGGCAGGTGGCTCCTGTATCACAACATATACCCTTTGATCCAGCAGTGTCTCCACTGGGTCTTTATCCCAAAGAGATCATAAAAAGGGAAAAGGACCTACATGTGCAAAAATGTTGATAGCAGCATTTTTTGTAGTAGTAAGGACCTGGAAAGTGAGTGGATGGCCATCAGTTGGGGAATGGCTGAATAAGTTATAATATATGAAAATTATGGAATATTATTGTTCTATAAGAAATAATCAGCAGGATGATTTCAGAAAGGGTTGGAGATGCTCACATGAATTAATGCTAAGTGAAGTAAATAGAACCAAGAGAACATACAGCAACAAGATTATATGATGATCAATTCTTGTGGACATGGGTCTTTTCAACATTGAGGTGTTCAAGCCAGTTGCAACAGATTTGTGATGGACAGATGCATCTAGAAATAGCACTGTTAGGACTGAATATGGATCACAGCATAATTTTCCCCCATTTTTGTTTTTTTTTTTTTGTTTGCTTATTGTTATTTTTTCTAATTTTCCCTCTTTTTGATCTGCTTTTTCTTCTGCAGCTTGATAAATGTGGAAATATTTACAAAAGAATTGCACATGTTTAGCATATTGGAGTACACAGTATCTAGGGAAAGGGGTTAGAGAAAGGAGGGAGGAAAATTTAGAACACAAGATATTGCAAGAATGAATGTTGAAAACTATCTTTGCATGTATTTTGAAAATAAAAAGCTATTATTTAAAAAGATATTAGGAGGAAAAAAATAAGAGGATTAACATTAATTAAATAAGTGGAGTCCAATCCACTCAAACTAAATTATAAATTATAAAAGATAAATTAATAAAGATAAGCAAATATGATATGCATAAATCCATCAATATGGGAGGCATTACACATAATTTACATAAACACATAGCAATATAACACAGGCTAGTAGTAATGTAACAACATGAATCAACATGAAAATTTAAATACTGCAATAGTCTCATCAACAATTTTTCATCTCAAGAAATCCACTGATTCTTTCTGGTTTTTCAAGAGCTAAAACATTCTCATCTTGTGTTAGGAAATCGAATGATTCCTGAAGATTTTTAAAAGTTCTTTTAATAGCACTTTTCATTTTAAAACTTCAATTGCTCCTTTAAACTTATCATTTTTAATAAAAATTATCTGTTAAATACTATTCAACTTGTATAACTTTTATGACATCATTTAAATAAACCCTTTTTTGGTAATAGTTAAGAACTCTGATGAGAAAAAAGTACATTCTTATCAACTGGGAAATTATTGATCATATCATGGTACCTGATTGTAATGGAATAATACTGTGTCCAAAGATATGATGGATATGAATAATTCAAAGAAACATAAAAAGACATATGAATTGTTGTGAATAGAGTCAGAATAAATATACTCACCCTGATTAAAATACTATAAATAAAAAGAACAACAAAAAGTGAAAAAATAATTCTATGTAATTTTAATTACTAAACTCATTTCCAAAAGAAGGCCCTCACTGCTTTTCAACAATATGGAACTATGTGGAACTTGGTGAAAATAGATACATATATTGTTGGATTTTGTTGACAAACAGGTTAATCTTTTTGAATTGCTATTTTTATTTTTAAATCTTTATCTTTATTTTTATTTTGCCATATGATTATGGAAGAGGAAAAACATGTAAATGTATTGAGATACATATACACATACATATAAATACATCAATCTGGGGCTCAAGCCTAACAATTTACATAAAACTTGTCTATATGAGAACATGTTGTTAGTAAGAGTATAGGAAAGGAGAGGTACTTCAAGAGAAGAAAAAAAATAGGTATGTCTCTCTTCTAAGAGAAATCACTGAAGGATGAGCAAAAATTTTAGGAAAAGGTCAACATACATAAAAGAAATCATGGCATAAACATATCTCTCATTAGTAGTACTAGAAATTTTGGGAAATTTTCCATTGGGGGATATTGGGAACTCTTTTCATTTGATGTAAGATAAAACACTTTCAGGGCTAGAGTTCATTCACTCTGTATGTCATCTACCGTGTTCTTTTTTTCTTTACATTTTTAATTTATTTAAGTTAATACAGATTACTTTATAAATCATTTTGGGAGAGAAAAATCAGGGCAGAATGAAAAAAACCATGGGGAAAAAAATAAAAAGAGAAAAAAATTTACAGCAACAGGAATAGATTGCACACAGGAACAGCAAAATTGTGGGATGATAAACTATGAAAGACTTGGTTCTTCTTAGCAATTCAATGATCCAAGGCAATCTCAATAAAATTTGAATAGAAATTGAATATAAATCAATACATACTATATTGAATTCTTTTTTCTTTTTGTTTTCCTCTCACAGTTTTTCCATTTTGTTCTTTTTTCTCTCTCCCAACATAAAGAAATGTATATTTTTAAAAATTAATATACATGTAAAACTGGAAAAATAAAACAATGAAAATAAAAACAAACAAACTAAAAATAAGAAAGAGGGGAAATTCTTGCAAAGAACCTAAACAAGATCACCTTACCAATTATGTATTAAGAGTAGGCCTTAAACACAGGTTTACCTTTCTATTCATTACACACACTGCTTTTAAAATACCTTTTAAAATCCTCTTTTATATAAATCTTATGTTTTCTCTGTTTCTATCTCTCTCTTTCTCTCTCTCAAATGAGAAATTCAGCATACCTCAATCCATTTTTCATAGTATTTAATATTCCTGGACTTTTCCCTACTGGTTGTTTATTGGTTGCAGCTGTAATTCAAATGAATTTTTTGGAGGCATCTCTACTGATTCCAAAAACTTTAATAGCTATTGGCCTCTACATTGCATTTGAGTCATAGATATTATTTACTAGGATTGTTGGACAATAAGGCTATTTGAACTCATTTTGGAGAAAAATAAACTTAGCTGATTTACCATTATGGAATGTATCTTTCTTAATATTCAAATGCACATTTCATATTTCTTTTCAAAGACCTGAAATAAAGCTCCAAACTGTCATAAGAATAGTAACTAAACAGTAGAAAGCTGCCTGTCAAAACACTGCATAATTGTTCCATATTAAGGAAGAGGAAATTGAAATCTTTAAATACAGACCACAATAAGGTATCTTTTAATGCATTTACAAAGAAATATTTTGACCACGTAAGGTTTTGGCATCCACCTAAAAAAATGCTAAACAAATTCAGGTGGAATCAATTAGTGAGTAAATAAGTCCTTCTACTGAATGAAAATTAAAGTAGTTATTAATTATCTACACTGAGCTTGAACTAAAATGGGGACTGCAGTTTCAGGGTTTTTTGTCTAAAAACTTCTAACATAAAAGCTCTGTCTATATACATCACAAATAGCACAACTTTTCACAATCATTATAGTCATTTTTCTCAGCTGTCAAATATTTCCAGCCTCTAGTTAATCAAGGATCAAGATGAAATAAGCAGATCTGAAGTGAGTATATGGTCTTTGGGTTTGTACATTACATGGAAAGAAATAACAATAAAAATCCACAAGTGGAAAAATGGAAAGGATTAAAAAGGAGGATATGGAAATGAATAATTTTATGTTCATAATCAAAAATCAAATGAAATGTGGAAAGTCTTTTGTGCAAACTTAAACCATATAAGTGATAGTTATTATTATAGATATATTCATATTTGTGGGTATATTTGTGTATGGATAACTGCCTGGGGATGTCTAAGTTTAAATAGGATGTGTATATGTAGGTAGATATTTATACCTAACATTTTGGGGTAGTCTTGGAGACATCTGGAGATTTAAAATAATTGTATCTAAAAGAAGTTCCTTTATTTCCAAGGTTAAAAATATTCTTTTTTATTTGAAGGAGAAAAATAGTGTGTTATTTTATAGACTATAGTAAATATACTCTGCATTCTCAAAGATAAACACTGAAAGGTCAATCAAATCTGTTGAAGTGAAATATTACAAAGATATTTCCCCTCAAATATTGCATACCTTTTAAGTCCACAAATAATAAGAAACACTGGTCATATTTATTAGTCTTTTTCAGTAATTATTTAACACAATGGTGATATGTCCTTTTTTGCTGCTGATCCCTCTGCAAAAGTTAAAACTGCATTGAAATAACTGAGTTCTACATTATTATAAAATTGCAACTCATATGTGTGTATTACATATATAGCACAAATGGGAGTAGATAGTCCTTTAAGATACCTTCTTAGAGGTATCCCCTTCTAGAACTCCTAAGTGAGGTCTTCAGTGTAGTCTATCTACTATGACACCTAAAGGCTCTCAGAATATCTCTGAGGAATTGGAGAAAAGAGTGTTCATCTAAACCTATAGTTAATGTCAATATCAACTATTAATCTATATTAATTAATCATCCCGACGTTAGATTTTAGAAAAGGGCATTTAATTCTGACAGGATAAATGGCATCGTTGGTATAAAAATATTTTCCAAAACTCTATGGCTTAGGGTCCCATCCATATATACAGAGAAGAGGGTTGGTTCTTAGAGAATTTATGTCAAGGTATACTTCAAAGATCCAGTAATTCCATTTTTTTATATTTTATTGATGAGATTTATTTATAAATGATACATATTTCCAGATTACTTTCAGTGGTTGAGAAGTAATTGTAAACCAATTAAGTAAGGATAACAAAAAAGGCTTCTGAAAGCACATTAGACATTTCACATCTATAGAATCTCTCACAAATCTATTAAAAAATAAGCAGTGGGGCAGTTAGATAGTGCAGTAGATAGAGTCCCAGCCCTGAATCTGGCCTCAGACACTTAACACTTCCCAGCTGTGTGACCCTAGGCAAATCATATAACCTTGATTGTCTCAGCAAAAAAAAAGGTAACAACAACAACAACAACAACAACAACAACAACAAATCTATTTTTTCTCCCCCCACCAGCCAACCCATTGGGAAAAAAAATCTAGCAAAAATATTCAAAATAAAGCTAAAAAAATTCCTTCAATAGTTGCATACAAAAGAAATATCTCATTTAAATATCATGTTTCATTATCAGTTCTTCTGAAATCGTGAATGATATTTGAATGATCATAACTTTTATAGTTTTCTAAATTCTTTATGTTAGAGCAGCTGTTGTACAAATCTTTCTCCTGCTTCTGCTCATTTGGTCTTGCCATTCATCCATTCTTCCAGCTTCAGCTTCTCAATTACAAATGATTACAGGAGTATACCACGATGCTGGCAACTCTCCTTTCCCTAAGAGAAAAGAGTGACATTAAAAAAAAAGTGTGCGGACTTTAAGCTGCCTTTAATATTGCATGAATCTTAATTCCAAGGATGACTAATAATTGTTTTATAATTTCTCTCATATTTGAAGTTTTGGGCCCTAGGAGATAAAATACTTTTTTTTTTCTTTTTCCCAATGTATTTGTTTAATTTGAATGCAAAAAAAAAAAAAAAAAAAAAAAAAAAAAAAAAAAAAAAAGAGATGTTCTCTGATGAGGTATAGATTTGGGATACCTAAATGAAATTAGGGTTTAGTTGAGGTCTAGTGGCAGGTTTGGGGTACAGGAAGTGAAGCAAAGCTCCCCTGCAACCCCATTGGATTCACTCAAGAATACAGCGGGAAAAGGGGTCTAGTAGCAGCGCAAGTCCCCAATAAAAGCATTTATCAGCCCAAAAAGCTAGATTGACAAATGAGGTTTATTATGGGGTTTGGAAGTAAGGTTAAAGCAAAGGCAGAGGTAGAGATAAGAAGGGCACCGGACAGAGGGTCCAGTGGACAGAAAGTCCTGACATGGCTAGCATTTTTGGGACCTCTGCAAAGAGGGGGTCCCAGTGTGGCCCTTTTATAATGGGAGATTTAGCTAGAGGGGTTTTTGGCTGTGTGAGTCAAAGGGTAATTACATTAAATGGGGGGGGAGGGTTAGGAATCACAAAGAAAGACATCTTCCCCCCCTACCCCCATCATTCTCCTCTTGCATTAAAATTTGAAACTGTTTAATCTGTATTTTAAGTTGTAACAGCAAGTTTAGAGCAGGAGACAAAAAATACCATAGCTTTTCTGTTCTGATTTTCATCTCTGTTACAATAATCATTGATAGTTGTTATTTCTTTAGCAAACCAAAAAGTTTTTAACAAGGCATCCTTCTGTTTTCAGATTGTAAATGGAATGCTCTATTTCAGAATCTACTTGGCCTGTGATTTGTTTGTAGGAGAGAATTCAAAAGTAGTCACAGAAACATCATGCTGCACAGGCCTCATTTTGCTCCTTCTTTATTCATTGTTATGTCATCTTAGCAGAGAATGCTTTCTAGCCATTTTAATGGGAATGAGGACAATAGAAAAGCCTACCCTTCCTTTAGGCAACTACTGTTGGCACAACACTGTCCCAATCATAAATTGAAAGGAGATCTTCCTATTGTAGTTATAGGGCAGTTCCACTTGATTCAATGCTTTGGACTCTTAAGAGGAAAATGGATCTCACTTTACTTAATGAAACCTTTCTTTCTATTATTTGCTACTTTGACCTTTTTCTCCTGCTGTTGTTCTCTTGTTTTGCTGCTTTGAAAGGAGTAAGAAGATTCTGTCAACTCTGCTGTTTCCCTTTGCTCTCTTTTCTGGATGCTGCTAAGAAGTGAACAGAAGTTTCCAAGCTGTGCTCCTAGTCTGTTCTTTTATGCCTGTAGCCTGTGGAAGAAAAAAGAATGGAAATGCTTTTTCCTCAACGTTAAACTCTGGCCTATTGGCTCCTTAAAGAGAAAGAGTCTATTTGTCTCGCTGTCTGAATTTGCCTCTGATTTTCCTTCTCTCATCCAGACCAGAAATCAGAAATGTACAACTGGATCTAGAAACAATAGTCAAATGCCTTCCCTTTTGTAGCAGTAATTAAATGCCTTTTCATTCTAGATATATTGGTTAATATTTTATTTTAGTTATATAGAAATAATTATTAATAGATTTGTTTGTTATTAAACAAAGAGTTTATGAACCATGTTAATAGCTGAACTTATATTAAGGAATAGCTACTGAATGAAGGGCAACCACCTCAGTGTCTTTGCCATAAAAATCCCAAATGAGGTCATGAACAATCAGACAAACTGAAATAAATGGAAAAGCAACAACATGGCATGTTCCTTAATGAAATAAAGATTCAAAGAAATCAGTTTCTTCCGTATGCTAGTTCCTTCCCCTTGAAGTTATTATATAATTCACTCAACAGATAGAGATACATATCTACATATTATCTATCTATTGAAATTGGTATCTTTTTGTACTTGGTTATTCTGTATTTACTTATTGTTGTTGGTTGTACTTCCTACTCAGAAGAGGGGCAGGACATCAGGGAGGTGATGCCATGACAAGCAAGTGAATTGGATTTGTGAGAGAGTTCTGGACAAAGACACCTGCCTGACTTTCCCCTCCAGAGTCATCTGATCCAGAGGAAAGATATAAATCAAGATGATCGGAGATGGCCCACATTCAGTGGGAGACCCTTTGTCTAAGACAGGGGTCCTCAAACTTTTTAAATAGGGGGCCAGTTCACTGTCCCTCAGACTGTTGGAGGGCCCGACTATAGTAAAAACAAAAACTTTGTTTTGTGGGCCTTTAAATAAAGAAATTTCATAGCCCTGGGTGAGGGGGATAATTGTCCTCAGCAGCTACATCTGGCCTACTGGCTGAAGTTTGAGAACCCCTATTAGGTCTTCAAAAGGTCTCAGTTTGACTGAGACCACATCCATTTAGTGATTAAGGCTCCATAGTAATTGAGGCAAAGAATCTCCTTTTTCACCTAGTCCCACAAAAAAATCTGAATAAATAAATAAATACATCTGGAAGGGGAAGACCCTCAAGGTTTCTGGACAAAGTAGAAACAATTGCTATTTACATTCAATCTGAGTCAATCAGAACCCAAACAATAACCAAATGGGCCTTGGCCTAAGACCTCTTTGTGGTTAATGAGAATCAGATTGGTTTTGGTTTAATGTATGGTCCTAAAGTATAGGATACTGAAACTTGAATCTGAGAAAGTAGAACACAATGCTAATTATGTATTCAATGTGAGATAATGGTTCTATATACATATATTTAGATGAGATGGTGATGTGATGGCTCTCCTCACCATTGATGCTGAATGTGTGGTGGTAAGGTAATTGTAAGCAATGATTGGAGGGCTGAGGGAGAGAGGTCAGAAGCACTGGGTGCGGGATAAGGAGGAGAGAGGCTTGAGGCTTTGGACTCCAGAGTCCAGGATTCATCTATGGCAATCCACATGACAGCTTGCCTGCCTCCTTCACTTCTACCTGTAGACCAAGGACTTTGCTTGATTCTGATTCTGATCCTGAGGCCCTCCAGAGAGTTAGCCTGGACATTATACTTAAGAAAGAATCTAACCAGTAAATTCCAAAAAGACCTTTTTTTGGTAGTAAGTTTATTTTTAATACACATGAATCATAATGGGAGAGAAAAATCAGAACAAAAGGGAAAAACTATGGGAGAGATAAAAAAATTAGGAAAAAGAAATAAAAATGGCATGTGTTGATTTACATTCAGTCACTTTAGTTTTTTTCTGGATCACTAAATCATGAAAAAGAACCAAGCCTTTCATAGTCAATCATCAGAAATTCTTGCTGTGTATTGTATATGATGATTCTGCTAGTTTGCTCAGCATTAGTTCATGTAAATCTTGCCAGGCCTTTCTATACTCAGTTTATTCATCTTTTTTTTTTTAATAAAACATTAATATTCCATTACCTTCATGTACCACAGCTTGTTCATTCAATCCCCAATTGATGGGCATCCGCTCCTTTTCCAATTCTTTGCTACCACGAAAAAGAACTGCTAGGAACATTTTCATACTTGTGGGTCCTTTTCCCTCCTTTATGATTGCCTTGGAATACAGACCCAATAATGACATTGCTGGGTCAAAGAGTATGTCCTTTGGACATAGTTCCAGGTTGTTCTACAGAATAGTTGGTTTCACAACTCCATCAACAATGCATTATTGTCCCAGTTTTCTCATATCTCCTCTAACATTAATCATTATTTTCTCCAGTCAACTTAGCCAATCTGAGAGGTATGAGGTGGTACCCCAGAGTTGTTTTAATTTGCATTTCTCTAATCAATAATGATTTAGAGAATTTTTTCTTACCACTATAAATGGTTTTATTTTCATCATATGAAAATTGTCTGTTCATATAATTTGACCATTTATCAACTGGGAAATGACATATATTCTTATACATTTGACACAATTCTTTATATATTTTATATAAATATACATATTTAAGAAATGAGACTTTTATCAGAAATACAGGCTATAAATATTTTTTCTCAGCTTTTTACTTCCCTTTTAATCTTATGTTTGTTGGTTTTGTTTATGAAAAAAATTAATTTAATATAATCAAAGTTATCCATTTTGCCATTCATAATGTTCCCTAGTTCTTCTTTCATCATATATTCTTCCCTTCTCCAAAGCTCTGATGGGTATATTATCCCTTATTCTCCTGATTTGTTTATGGTATCATCTTTATGCTCATATCATGTATCTATTTTGACCTTATTTTGGTAAAGGATATGAGATATTGCTATATGCTAAGTTGCTGACATATTTTTCATTTTTCCCAGTAATCTTTGTCAAATAGTGAGTTCTTATTCCAGAAGCTAGAGTTTGGAGGCTTATCAAATATGAGATTGCTATAGACCTTGATTACTATGTCATGTGTATCTAAAGTATTCTGTTGATCCACCATTCTATTACTTAGCCAGTACCAAATGATTTTGATGACTGCTGCTTTATACTATAGTTTTAGGTATATTATGCTAAGCCTCCATCCTTTATGGGTTTTGTTGTTGTTGTTGTTAATTATCTTAATATTCTTGAGATTTTGTTCTTCCAGATGAACTTTATTATTATTTTTTCTAGTTCTATAGAATAATGTTTTGGCAGTTTAATTGGTATTGATGAGGTGGGGGAATTGGGGTGGGAGATCCCCTCTGGTCAGAGTCGCAGGTCCTATGTGAAAGAATTTGCAAACCCAAAATCTGTGTGGCAAAAAGGGATTTATTGGTACTGAGAAGCCAGCTTGCTAGGAAATTTGTTTTCTTAGTGGACAGGAATAAGCAAAGGGAGGGTTATACTGAGAAGAAGATATCTTTACCAATGGCAATAATCCTGTTTAGAGTTTGTCTTTTATTAGCCATCTGAGGCTCAGGGCTTCAATTCAATTCAAAATTGAATAAGATTACTTAACTGGGAGTTTGAGTCAATATTGACAATGCTTCAGGCCTAGATTTCCAGTTGAAAAGAGATTACTTATCTTGGGAAGGCCTTGTCTGGGCCCACTTAATTTGGGAAGAACCTTGTCTGGGAAAGGTGAGTTTTTCCCAGGGGAGAGCTTGAGACCCTGAATCAGCCTTCTCCTACAAATTAAAGGGGACAATTTCAGGTTGCCCCTCAGAAGTTAAAGGGGACACAATTTACAGCAATATGGCATTGAACGAGTAGAACAATTTAGGCAGAATTGCCATGTTGATCCAAACAATGACCAAATGGGGCTTGGCCTAGAATCATCTTGATTTTGATTTAATGCGTAGCCCTTAAGAAAGAAAGCTAGCCAGTAAGCCCCATGATCATTTGGGAGGATTCAGAGTTACAAAAAAGGAAAAAAAAAACATTTTTAAGAGCATCTGTAGATAAGGGTATGATACCTTTTGTGAACAGAGGGAGGAAAGAAAAGAAAGAGGGAGGGAGGGAAGAAAGGAAAGAGGGAAGCAGGGAAGAAGGGAAGAAGGGACAGTGGAAGGAAAGGAGGAAAAGAGGAAGTTTTCCAAGTGACCAATTCCAGTTTGTGAGCTAGCATTACTCAATGAGGTTGTTATTTGTTCTACATTTTTGAAAAGTACCATGACATCCAGGAAGTGATGCTATGACATGCGAGTGTTAGCTATATATATGTGTGTCACTTTAATATGGAGTTCTTAGAAGAAGTGAGTACAAAACTGATATCCATTTAGCAACTTTTTTGTTTTACATGTTTACATGTTCAAGTGCTTCAAACCCAAGTATTAATTTACTAGTAATAATTCTCTCTAAATTGAACTTGAGAATCCTTGAGAAATTGGCACAATCTATTTCTTAGACAGTATCAAAAATCTTTCAGTCATACTGGAACTGTCTTGAGCTAAGAATCTCCTGGAATAGCTATCAAAAATCTAGGTTCAAATATAAACCAAGTTAAGGTATTAAGATAAGGAAATATGCTCACTGAAATAATTCAGATTCAAAAATCAACTTTACAAATTAAACAAAAGTCAATTATGTGGTTAGATAGTTTATCTGAATAATTAGATCTGGTGAGTTTAGGTAATTTGCAACTCAAAATTAATCAACAGCATTTTAAGATATTCAAGGATATTAATAAAATGACTATATAAAAAGAGAGACATGCATATCCAGGACCAAAGAAGTGATAGTCCCATTGTACTCTGTTTTGGTTAATTTTTATTATATTTATTTTTAGACAAGGAATAGATAAACAATAATAGAATGTCCAAAGTTGAATGAATAGGATGGTGAAAAGTATTGAGGATATTTTGTATGGAATTGTTAAAGGATCCAGATTGTTTTATGTAATGTCCACACTAATTTTCTGAAGATCTTTGGACAGGCCTTGGTCTTTAAGGAGAGAAGAGCCGCCACGAGGCTGATCAAAGATGAAATCCAGAGTTTGGAGTCTGGAGTCTGAAGTTTTCTTTGTGTTTGTGATTGAGACTCTCTGTTCTCAGTCCTCTCAGCCCTAAAATACCTCAGTATGATTACACCACTATAGCAATTGAGCATGTGCCAACTGTAGAACCATTGCATCACCATAACACACTAAGTATATGCTAACTAGAGTGATTACATCATTACATCACATTAAGTATATGTTTAACTAGAGAACCATTACCCCATTAATCACACTGAGTAGATACTTAACTATAAGAACTCTGCTGTCCTTGATTCAAGTATACCTTTCCAGAATTCAACCCTCTACAATTTTAGACTGGAGAAGAAAAGATTTAGGAAGGACAGCATTTCTTTTTTCCATAATTCAATGGCTGCCCTTTTCATAAGTTTTTTTTTTTTTTTTTTTTTTTTGGTAATTTGACTTCTTCTATTTTTCCATGAAAACAATTCTAAGAACAATTACTTAAAGAGATAAAATAGCATTCAACAGAAATTGATTGATTTACTTATTGAGACAAAAATGGTAGTTAATAATAATAACAGTAACAATGATTTTTCAAAAGACCAAGTACATCATAAGTGTGTGGGAGAATGTTAGCAAAATAAGTTAATGGGTCTATTTGTGGCCTAAGACTTTTTTAGTAGATCTAAATATTGTCTAAATGACTCCTGGTGAAACTACTAATTGGGCTCAAAACCTTGTCAGTGTGATGAAAGAGATGTTATGAATCTAATGGGAGGAGAGGTTAAGGGATTGATTGTAACCGACAATTGATTTATTTCGGGCCTGTTCAGTTGATGAAATTCACAGAATATGTGGAACAGGAAACAGGCAGTGAGGTGTAAGGGTTTTACTATTTTGCACTCTGTTGTTCCCTTCTGTTGCTTCATACAGGATATGAAGAATTTCTCTGATTAAAATTGACAAAATTAGTAGGTCCTTAGCTACTGATTGGCCAAATTAAGCTCCTCCTTCCTGGCTCTTTAATAATGGACCAAAATTTCTGGGCAAACAATTGATGGGCAGGAAACAGCAATGTGGAATGTGATATCTTGTGGCAGATTTGAGAGCCAGAACATGAACCCAGTTCCTGAGAAAGAAACATCTTTTGCTTCTTGGATGTTAAGGAATTTCCATTTCTTCTTTCTGCATATGGCTACAGTATTTTAAAAGAGAGTCAATACTCACAAAATATAAAGTACTGCACCCAATAATCAGAATTTTCCATTTCATTAATCCTCCTGTTAGATATTCTCAGCTCTCAAAAAGGAACATTAAAGTGTCCTCCTCATATTTTGTTACTATCTTTATCTTTTTTATAATTTATTTTTCTATTTTGAATCAGATTCTATTCATTTTAGTGTATACATTTTTAATATCAATATTGATTCATTGTAAATAGTTATTTAAATGTCTTTATATCTGTATTGATGTGATCTTTAATATTTGTTCTATATGATTTCATTTCTTTCTTTTTTTACATTCTTCTGATGCATAATGATTTTGTTCCTCTTAATTTGATTGAATTAGCCTTTACTTTTAGATGTGTCTTATATGTTTGTTAGTTTAATAGTGCAATGTAAGTTGTGCTTTCTTATTCTTTCTCTCACTCCTCTCTATCTGTCTATGTGTATGTGTGTCTCTCTGGCTCTTTCTCCAATTAAATGTATTTATAAGAGTTAGGTCTTTGTTTCATTCCATGTAGTTCTTTAGTGTTGTGGTTGAAAAGAACTAATATTCAGAAGCCTTCTTTCATTTTCTTTTTCTCCACCCTTGCATCATATGATAAAATGGCCTTACTCTTTATCTTTTTAAGTGATTCAATTCCATTCTCCTCTACCTCTTCTTTTTGCTGTTATACCATAGCATCATCCTTCACTTTTCACTAATGGATGAGATAATTATATCACCCATTCTTCCTACCCCTCAACTCTCCCCATTTATATACATTCTTATTCTGAAATTTCATCCCACAACATACATTGGTTCATTGTAGAAAAATTGCATAATGCAATCCATAGTAATTAACTTCCAATACATTTTTTTTAGTTGCTCATATATTTCTTTCATCTGTGTTTTTTATCATGTGATGATCCATCTTTTTTTTTTAACTCCCATTAATTCCCTATTCTCTCTCTCTCTCTTTCTGTCTCTCTCTTTCTCTCTCTCTCTCTCTCTCTCTCTCTCTCTCTCTCTCTCTTTTTCTCATTCTCACTCTCTGGCTCTATGTGTGTGTGTGTGTGTGTGTGTGTGGGTGTGTGTGTGTGTTGCCAATCATTCTCTGTCTTGTTAGACGGTTAAGTGATAATTCATTTCCTTATTTAGTCTTAGTTTTGAAACTATACTTGAAAATATAGTTATATTGAAACTATAGTTATATAACTATACTTATTTACATTGCACACTTTGATTTAAAATTTAATCTAATGATATCTGTTAGCATTAATAGTATTACTAAATTGTATATATCATTTATTCAATTATATATTTACATACATATAAGTAAATTTTGCTTTTATATTGATATTATTACTATAATAATCATTACTGTTGTTGATTTTGTTGTTGTTGTTATTAATGTCCTCTAACATTCTAATGTCCTCAGGTTTTCAAATCACTCCTTCTATTTTTACTTCATCTTAAAGATTTCTCTCCAATGCCTCATTAAGTCCTTTATCCTTTACTATCCATATCTATTACTTGACACTTGAGGAGTTATAAGCTAGTAGAAATAAAAGAAATAAGTCCATCCCTCTGAAGGCTCAAAGAGATTAATTTGTCCAATGTCATACATCTATTTTGTGTTAAAGCTTGAATCTGAGTCAAGATCTAACATCTAATGCATTGCATCTTTTCAAATGTGTATGATTAATTTTCTCAAACTGTAAGGCCATCAACTTGAAGGTACAAAGTACCTTCAAAGTAATCATCTAATGATGATTTAGCATAATAACTTAAAGGTTGTAATTAATGTAATGTTAACTCTTTATCTAAATTGGTTTGTCCAGTCTGATGAGATTGCTAAGGTCAAAATTACAGAAGTCAGCAGTAGTTGATTTACACTAGAATTTGGGGTGATTAAAAAAATTCTGAAAACAGAGTACAAATTCTGAAAAAGCTAACTTTTTTGAGACCTTGAATAGTACTAAATATTTTGCCATGAACAAATTTAGAATTATGTATATCTGGGTTACATTTTTTCAATCTCATCCACAGCCTAAAGTAAGCAATAATTTGATCTTAAGAAATTAGTTCCTATTTGTTTATTTTCCTTTTGCTTCATTAAATATCAATGTCTCCTTAAAGACAAACCATGTGTCAGATATTAATGAAACATCACTTATATTTATTAAATCATTTATTACTGATATCATAGATGAAGTCATTGGGATCTACAAATTCAGCCCTTGGAATTGGTAGGTCTAGTGAAAAGACTCAATTATCTTTTTTTAAACTAAAATATACTGGATTTTCCTCTGCATTTGAATCTCAGCATTTCTAGATATGAAAGCTACTGTGTTCTGCATATGATATGCGTGGCTCCTGAAAACATGTTTACTGTCTTAATGAGTTCTCAAGAGAGAGCAGAAAAGTAGGGCTTCTCATTTATAGGTCTCACAGTGATTTAGAGCACTCATTATAAGGCTGCCTAGCATGAACTCATCTTTCATATAAAGCTGTTTTGGTCTGAAATTGCATTCAAGTATTCAAAGCCTTTGCTCAGAGCCTTATATCATAGAAAAGAAAGAAAGAAATAGGTTGAAAATGTGACTGGCAATTGAACTATGATATAAAGCCTACAGTTTAATGGATCATTTAAAATACATTAATATTTAGAGATACATCTTTAGAGGGCTCTGCCCTGCACCTCCTTCTCCATACACACAAATGAATGCCACCTGCAAGTGGCTAATTAAGTGAAAAATAGTATGTTGGCAGAAAATCACATGCACAAAATGAAAGATCGTCTCCTCAATATTGATTTCAAAGATATTTATTATAATAGAGAATGTACAGGCACTTTGTTAAAGTGATCATTAAATTCATTGTGGAATCCTGCATATAAGAAATGGAATATGAGGTAGATATATGATAATTAGTAATATTGGAAATCTTTAAGACCTAACATTTGATATTATGCACGCTGATTTTCTAGAAGTTCTAATGGACAATTTTACCACATTCCAGATTAAAATTCACTTCTTTTGGAAATACTACAGTTTAACTTCTTCCCAATGTGCTCTTGAGACTACCCAACAGTGAAGTATAAATCAAGTCCTATTTATCCTAAGGAATTATCACCAGAATATTTATGCTTAATCTTTCTCAGAGACTCCAAGGAATATGTTACTTCTTACCACAATATTCCTGAAGCTCACACTGGTATGACTTAATTACGTAAGTCAGCAACTCATAATGATAATACCATTAGACCATTATCATATCTATTTAATTAGTAATAAGGCCAAGGTCTGATTACAGGTACTTAATAAAAAGGAAATGTGGAAATGATGAATATATCTATTTCACAGAGAAGCATGAATTTTACTCGTCTACCACTACAATCAGTAGCTACAATACTTAAATAATCAGGAAGCATAAGGGATAAAATGTTGGACCTGCAGCAAAGAAGACCTGAGTTCAAATGTGACCTCAAACATTACTAGTCAATTGATCCTGGGAAAAATAACCTCTTTATGGCTCAGTTTTTCAGGGGAGAGAGGAAATAGAGATCATCTTAACACTTACCTCATAAATTCGTTATGAGAATAAAATGTGATAATATTTATAAAGTCCCTAGAACATAATAGAGATTTTAATAAGTGCTTCTTTCCTTCCTTCTTTTCTATAAGAAAGAGTAGACACACTCAAAGAACTGACAGGGAGGCAAATGAATGAGTTGATAGTTTAGGATTACTCAGAACCACGGACTTAAGGCCTTGCTTGATATTGTTTATCAATTAATTTAGGAACATCTATCCCACTCAATACTATTTTTCTGCTAATGCTCTGCATCTGATTCCCTTTGCCCTACAGGTGGACACATTCTCTTTTCTTCTGCTCTTAAACTGATAAAGCATTGACAAAATCTTAATTTGTTTAGTCATTTTTAATGATGTATGATTCTTTGTGTCCTTATTTGTGGTTTTCTTGACAAAGATATTGGAATGATTGGACATTTCCTTTTCTGGCTCATTTTATAAATGAGGAAACAGGCAAAATAAGGTAAAAGTAACTCATCCAGTCTACTGGACAAACTACCAAGACTCTCTCTCTCTCTCTTTAAATACACATTGCTTTATTAATTATGTTGAGAGAGAAAAATCAGAGGAAAAGGGAAAAAATGTGGGAGATTAAAAAAACAGAAAACAAAAACAAAAACAGGTGAACATAGCATGTGTTGATTAACATTTTCTCCTTAGTTCTTTTTCTTGATACAGTTTTATTTTTCTATTCAAAGTCTACTGGGATTGCTTTAGATCACTGAACCACTGAAAAGAATCAAGTCTTTCATAGCTGATCATCACACATTCTTGATGTTATTGTGTACAATGTATTCTTGGTTCTGCTTGTTTCACTCAGCATCAGCTTGTGTAAAACTTTACAAGCCTTTCTAAAATCAGCTTATTCATCATTTTATAAAACAGTAATATTCCATCACCTTCATATATCACATCTAGTAAGTCTGTAGGGCTAGATTTGAACTCATAAAGATGAGTCTCCCTAACTTCGAGCCCATATTTTATTCCATATATCACTTAGCATAATCATTCTGAAAAAGAATTGTCACACTATTGTATTGCCTACATGCTAGGTTCAGATAGAGAACTACTAGCTTATCAGAATGACTTTAGCAATGCTTATAAAATCAGGCAATTCTTCAGTTGTCAGGGTTCTGTGTTGTCCAATCAACTGTCAGCCAGATAATCCAATAGCAAATCAGTTGCAAAGTCTGTCTTTTCCCCTTTTTACTTTTCCTATTCAAATCAGACAGAACATCAGTGAACAATAAGCACTTCAGAGAGGCTTTACCTTTCTCAAATTGTAGATGATCATTAAGGCTGGATAAGCTATTTTCCCAATAGATGTCAGTTTCCCTTCAGTCATTCTTGAACTACCAGCTGAAATATTTTCATCAACTAACTCTCTTGCTCATGTTTTCTTCATATAGCTCTTGCAGTGAAGGTTTTTCTACCTGCTGATGTGTTCTCAATCTCCTCTCAATTTTTCATGACAGCTAATTTCAGCACCATTCCAGCTGGATTCTTCATAACTTTCAGTGAGGGGCTCAAGTCAGTGACTCCTGGTATCTAGTAACTTTCCTTTTCCTTATGAAAATTTCATGATATCCATTCTTCTACTAGTCTACTAGTTATAAAAAAAATTCTTTCCCTAATCATCCTACAGTTTCAAACCAGTTATTTGACTTATTTATGAGGGGGTGGCAGGGTTGTTCAATTGTGTCTGCCTCTTCATGACTTCTTTTGGACAATTTTCTTGACAAAGATACTAAATTAGTTTGCTATTTTCTTCTCCAGCTCATTTCACAGATGAGGTAGTGAAACAAACAGGCTTAAGTGACTTGCCTAGGGTTCCATAACTAATAAGTGTCTGAGCTAGATTTGAATTCAGATCTTCCTGACTCCAGACCCAACTCTATCCATTGTACCACCTAACTACCTCATTTTATAAGCACTAACTTCTTAAGCTTTAAAAAGGCAGTTACATCCAGCCATTCTGGAGAGCAATTTGGAACTATGCTCAAAAAGTTATCAAATTGTGCATACCTTTTGATCCAGCAGTGTTTCTATTGGGTTTGTATCCCAAAGAGATTTTAAAGGGAAAGGGACCTGGTTGTGCAAGAATGTTTGTGGCAGCCCTTTTTGTAGTGGCCAGAAACTGGAAACTGAGTGTATGTCCATGAATTGGAGAATGGCTGAATAAATTGTAGTATATGAATGTTATGGAATATTATTGTTCGGTAAGAAATGACCAACAGGATGATTTCAGAAAGGCCCGGAGAGACTTAGATGAACTGACGCTGAGTGAAATGAGCAGGACCAGGAGATCATTATACACTTCAACAACAATATTATATGATGATCAATTCTGATGGACGTGGCTCTCTTCAACAATGAGATGAACCAAATCAGTTCCAATGGAGCAGTAATGAACTGAATCAGCTATATCCAGTGAAAGAACTCTGGGAGATGACTGTGAACCATTACATAGAATTCCCAATCCCTCTATTTTTGTTCATCTGCATTTTTGATTTCCTTCACAGGCTAATAGTACACTATTTCAAAGTCCGCTTCTTTTTGTACAGCAAAATAACTGTGGACATGTATACATATATTGTATTTAATTTATACTTTAACATATTTAACATGTATTGGTCAACCTGCCATCTGGGAGAAGGGGGGGGAGGAGGGGAAAAGTTGAAACAAATGGTTTTGCAATTGTCAATGCTGAAAAATTACCCATGCATATATATCTTGTAAATAAAAAGCTATAATAAAAAAAGAAAAAGAAAGAAAAAAGCAGTTACATGCAAATAAACTGAAAGAATACTGTGCTCTGTAGCGTCAGTTAATTTTTTTTTTACTTTTTAAACTGATCAACTTTGTATTTAACATTTTTCTAAATTATCTCTTAACACTTGGATTTTTAGCAGTTTTAATGGAACAAAAGTTATTTTTCTTTCTGCTCAGTCGGCAAGTTGTACACCTATGAAAGGAGTATCATTTATCACTCTTTCTGAGTTTACCTGTTACTTTTTTTCTTTACTCCTGGCTCTTTTCAGAAGCCAAAGTGCTCATATCTTATAGGTCCAGTACCTTATGCTTGGATTATTCTAACAGAATCCCAGTTCTTTCTGCTTCTACTCCCCCTTTTTCAATCAATCTGTTACGTGTCCTTCAAAATAATCTTCCTATATCAGACATACACTGAAAAAAATCTATGATTAAAGTATGAGAAAATTCCAAAAGTCAGACCAACTCAAATGGCAATCTACTTCTAAAAGATTCTAACATCCCCTTACTTTCTCCTGCATGAGACACAAAAGGGAAAAGAGCATATGCAAAAAGTACAAAACAATCCTGTAGTAAAGAGATGCCTAGAGGAAGCTGATTGGCTGCTTAAATGCCTTGGCTGGTGGGTAAATGTTAAGTGAAACATCCTAAAGCTAATATGAAAACTTTGGAAGAGAATGTCAGAGGAAAGTTGTACTGAGAGTCATGTACATTAACCAGAGGCATGAAAATATCAGCTCAAACTAACTTATGAAAGCTGATGGTTTAATTTTCAATGTAAGCATTTACATGTATATAATAAGCAAATGCTTCAAATCTGAGCATTTATTGTTTTATTATCTGGGCTTAGTGAAGAGAAGAAAAAATATTAATAAAACAGATTAATGTGTCATGCATTTTTTTTTGTTTTTTTACAGAGAGCTTTATTTGTTTTTTGAGCTAGTTAAAAAAAGAAATTACCAGCACAACTCTCTCTCTGACATCAACCTACCAATGGCTGATGGATAGTTTGTGGAATAGTGTTTGGCCTGCATTTTCACTAGAGATAATGAATATCATTATCAACCTACTTACTGGAAAACTCATACACATCATCTTACAGCCATAACAATTATTTTATGTGGCCACACACACACACACACACACACACACACACACACACTACTAGCTCCTCAACCACCCCCAAACACTATGAAATGGATTTTATCACAGGATCATAGATATAGAACTGAAACTAATGTTAGCAGCCATCAAATCCAAATCATCAATATTATTTTATAGATGAGAAATTGGAGGTGCAGATAGATGAAGTAACTTGTGCAAATTCAAATTGATAAATGGCACAGCTGGGAAAACAGCCTTTTAATGATAGCTTTGCACTCCCTACCTTTCTCCCAAGTCTGTTTCACCATAGGTCCAGCTATTTATATTCTCCAATTTTGTGACTGGTACTATTGTGAATGTTCAATTGTGTCCAACTTTTCATGACCTCATTTGGGGTATTCTTAAATATCCCAAGGATTTGCATGCATTAAAAACTCTGAGATCAAAAGCTATTTATAACTCAAATAATATCAAAACCATCTGGTCGCATGAAAAGTATACAATTATCATTCTAGAACTTGGTAGAGCACAATCAGCAAGATATCCTTACAGATCTTCTTTTCTTGAATATTTTTTTGTTATGGCTAAAAAGATACTACATAAGCACTCTGTAAAGATCTTTTAGCTAGTTGACTAAACTGTGAATGTAAACATCTTTGTAAGCTCAGAACTGATAGAAAAAGAAATTTTCTAGAAAAATTAAGTTCTATCTAAGGAAAATAGAGGGTGACAATAATAGCTATGTAAATAGATGGTTGAAAAAAATTGGACCAGAGAAAGTTTCTTTAAAACATATTCTCCTCTTGCTCTCTCTCACACTTCTTATTTGAGAAAGACTGATTCTTGTTTATTTTCCCCTCCATTATCTATCTGTAGCTTATAAAGATCTCAGAGATTAATTTCAAAAGTTCCAAAATTCCTCTCTAAGAGTCCTTTTTCTTTTTCTGAGAGGTAAGTGCCTTAGAAACCCTCTTGTTTGGCCTTCCAAAGCAGTAAACCCAACATAACCACATTGAAATGGTTTTCTGCTAAATCTCAGTAAGTAATGACATTACAGTTATAGCCTTATGGCTTATGAGACAATATATCTGCCTCCTAATCATAAATAAAAGTGAATTAATGAGGCATTTATTTGATTAAGGATGTCTAATATGGTTTTCATTTTTGGAGAAGGAGGTAGAGGAATAAGTGAAGAACTAGTGAAATGGTTCCCAGGACCACCTTGAAAAAAGTAAAAAAAAATCATAGAAGATTTTAAAAATAAATAGAAAAGGAGGTGGAATCAAGATGGCAGGGTGCAAGTAGGAACTCACCCAAGTTCTTCCCTCAGACCTTAAAAAGTATCCTTAAAAATTAGAGCTTTTTATTTTCAAAATATATACATGAATAATTTCCAACATTCACTCTTACAAAATCTTATGTTCTAATTTTTCCACTTCCTTTTTCCATCCATGCTCCTAGATAGCAAGTGATCCAATATATTTTAACTTTCTTTCTGTTTTTATTCAATTGTCTCCAAAGGTTTATCATACCTAACTTTTCTAAAATTCTATTAATTCCTTAACGTCTTCCTTATTTATTTTGTAGTTTGATTTATCTAGTTTTATAGAGCAAAGTTCAGATCCCTACTGGTATCATTTTGCTGTCTATTTCTTCTTGCAGCTCTCTTAACTTCTGCTCTAGGTATTTGGATGTTATACAACTTGGTGCATGTATGTTTATGTTTATTGATATTGATATTGCTTCATTATCTATAGTACACTTTAGCAAGATGTAGGTTCCTTCCTTATTTCTTTTAATTAGATCTATTTTTGCTTTTGCTATCTGAGATCAGAATCATTACTTCTGCTTTTTTTTTTTTTTACTTCAATTGAAGCATAATAAATTCTGCTCCAGCCTTTTCCTTTATTCTATATGTAACATTCTACTTTAAATTTCTTGTAAACAACATATTGTGGGGTAATGGCTTTTAATTCAGTGTTAGTGTGTTATCTGCTTCCATTTTATGAGGGAGTTCACTCCATTCACATTCACAATTAAAATGAATAATTCTGTATTCCTTACCACTTTGTTTATTCCAAATTATGCTTTTCTCTTTCCTTTTCCCCTTTCCCTCTTCCCCAGTATTTTGCTTCTGACCACCACTTCCCTCAAGTAGCCCTTCCCCTTTCTCCCACCTTTCCCCTACTAGTTCTGTTTTCCTTTCTATGCCCACCCCTTTTCCTTTCCCCTTTTCCCTTCCACTTCCCTATGAGGTGAAATACATTTCTTTGTGAATCCAAATATGTCTAATATTCTCTCTTTGAATCAAATCTGATGAGAATAAGATTCACACAATGTTCATCCCTCTCCCTTCTTTCTCTCATTCATAATTGGTGTTCTTTACCTTTTCATGTAATTTACCTCATTTTATCTCCATTTTTCTCTCCAATCTCCTTCCCTCCTCTAGTTTTCCATATTATCACAATAAAATAAATTATAGCACCCTCTAATTATACCTGCAACAGAGATATAGTTTTCAAGAGTTCTTTTTTTCCTTTTTATATTTTTCTTGAGTTCTACATTTGGAGATCAAATTTTCATTTCAGCTCTACTCTTTTCATCAGAAGTAAATTAAATTCACCTGTTTCATTGAATATCCATCGTCATGAAAGATATTGCTCACTTTTGCTGGATAGTTAATTCTTGCCTGCAATCCAAGTTCTTTTGCCTTTCAGAACATCTCTTTCCAGGTCCTGTGATTCTTTAATGAGGAAACTGCTAGGTCCTGGGTAATTATGATTATGGCTCTTCGATATTTGAACTGTTTCTTTCTGCTTGCAATATTTTGTCCTTGATTCGATAATTCTGAAATTAGACATTCCATGGAGTTTTCATTTTTGGGTCTTTCAGGAAGTTATAAGTAAATTCTTCCAATTGCTATTTTAACTTATGGTTTTAGGACAACAGGGCAGTTTTCCTTGATGTTTTCCAGAAAGATGATGTCAAGGCTTTTTCCAAATATTGGTGGGTTCTGTCACTCCAAAACCAGGTCACAGGCTGGATTTGATGTTGAAACTGAGGGACATCAAGGAGAGCTGATAGCAATGTCTCTTCTATACCATCTTGGCTCTCCCCCCTCCCCAATATCTTTAATAATAACTTCTAAACAAATGTTATTGTATCAGAATGTATAAGAAAGGAGAACAATTTTCCAGCCAAAAATGATTTGAAAAGTCAGCAGGAAGGGTCTGTTGCATTGGGGAGGATGTTGTTTGCAGAACCCTGCCAGCACAGCCCAAGCCCCAAGAAAGCAGGAAGTGGCAGAAATCTCCTGACCTCTCAGCCCACAGAAGACAAGAACAACTCAGTAGGGAAGATTTGGTGCAGTAAAAAGTAAGGAGAGCTCCATCAACAGTGAGTCTAGCACAAGTGACCCAGCAGCAGCAGCAGCAGCCTCCTTAGATCTCAGCACACAAGTAGAAGGAGAGGGGAAGATCTGCTGGTCAGGGCAGATTTGGGGGAAACTCTTTGGTGGCCCTGAAACAGGATTCTGTTTTTTGTCCATACTCAGATCTGAGTTGCAGTGCTGGTTCACTGTATTGACCTCTAGAAAGATCTCTGAAAATTGGTCCACAAAATCCCTGATTTTTGCATCATCCACCTGGAAACAAAATTCCATTTTAACACAGATTTTAAAATCAAGTAAAAAGCTTGGAAAATGAGTTAACAGTAGAAAACAATTCTGACCAGAGAAAGTTAATATGGTGACAAGGAAGATCAAAACATCTACATCAGAAGATGATAACAAATTCAAATCTCCTACATCCCAAGACTCCAAGAAAAATAAGAATTGCTCTTAAGCCATAGAAGAGTTCAAAAGGGATTTTGAATATCAATGAAGAAAGGTAGAGGAAAAATTGAGAAATGAGTGACATAAAAGGAAGTACAAAAAGCCAATGAAGAGAAGAAAACCCTGAAAACCAAAAATAGTCAAAGGAAAAGGAGGTGCAAAAGCTCACTGAGAAAAATAATTCTTTAAAAATGTAAATTGTGCAAATGGAAGCTAATGACTTTTTTTTAAAAATCAAGATGCAATAAAATAAATCCAAAAGAATGAAAAAATAGTAAGAAATTTATAATAACTCATTGACAAAATGACTGACTTAAAAAATATATCCAGGAGTAATAATTTAAAAATTATTGTTCTAGTTGAAAGGTAGGATCCAAAAGAAATGAAAAGAAAAACCTGGACATCGTCTTTCAAGAAATTACCTAGGAAAACTGTTCTGATATCCTAGAACCAAAGAATAAAAGAGAAATGTAAAAAATGCACTGATCACCTCCTGAAAGAGATTTCAAAAGAATATTATAGGCAATTTCTAGAACTCTCAAGTCAAGGGAAAAAAATATTGCAAGCATCCAGAAAGAAACAATGCAAGTTTAGTGGATCCAGTCAGGATAACAAAAGATTTATCAACTTCTACATTAAAGAATCAGAGAGTTTGGATATTGGATATTCTAGAGAATAGTGGAGCAAGTATTATATCTAAAAATCACCTACCCAAGAAAACTGGTTCAAGAAAAAAGGTGGTCTTTCAATGAAGTAGATGGATTTCAAGTATACATAATGAAAAATCATATAAAAGATATAAAAGTCATGAAATATATATATATATATATATATGTATATTATATATAGATATATTTGAATATATAGAGCTCAGGAGAAGTACCAGTTGGTGATCAGAAAAAGGAAATAATAAGAGAATTAAAAATGTTTATCTGTTTATATCCCTACATGGGAAGATGGGTAATTGTAAGTCATAAGAACTTTCTCATTATTATGGCAATTAGAAGAAGTATATATAGATAAAAGTCACTGGTGTCAGTTGAATATTAATATGAATATATAAAAATAAAGTAAAATCAAGATGTAAGAGAGGAATGTATTTAGGTGGAAAAGTGTAAAAAAGGCAAGAAAAAGCCTTACCATAGATTGAAATGGGGAAGGCAGGAGTGAGGTAAAGATACTCTCATTAGAACTGGCCCAAATTAGAAATAATTTACACACCTAATACGGACATAGAAATCTATCTTACCCTGCAGGCAAATAAAAAAGGAAATGAATACAAGAAGGGGATAGAGTGATGGAAGAGAGAGTACATTTGGGGGAGGGGTTTATCAGAAGCAAAACACTTTTAAGGAAGGGCAGGGTGAAAGGAAACAGAGGATAGAGGAAATACAGTTAGCATTGGTAGTTTTGAAAAGAATTTCAAAGCAAGTTTCTTCAATGAAAGCCTCTTTTCTCAAATATAAAAGGAAAAAGTAAGAGCCTTTCCCCAATTGATAAATATGATAAAAATATGATCTATACTCAAAGGTTATAAAATTACACATACTTTTTTACCTAGCAATAAAACTACTAGACTTGAATCTTAAAAGAGATTGTAAAAAAGGAAAAGAACCTATATGTATAAAAGTATAACAGATCTTTTCTTAAAGCAAAGAATTGGAACTTGATGGAAATCAATAGGTGAATGACTGAATAAAGTGTGACATGTGATGATGAAGTAATATTATTTTCTATTAGAAATGATAAGGAGGATGATATAAGAAAACTTGGAAAGTCCTCTGTAAGCTCAAAAGCATACGGTACGTTTCAATATGAAACATACTGTATACCTAGTAATTGTAAAGTTGGGATAGACTATGAATGACTTTCCTATACACAATACAATGATCCATGACTACTCTGAAGGACTTAGGATGAAAAATGCTTAAACATACTCAGAGAAAGAAATGTTTATATGAGAATACAGAATAAAGTAGACTTTTTAAAAACTTTCTCTTCTTTCTTCAGAGCAATTTTTGGGGTGAAATCTATGTTTTTGTTTTGTTTTGCAAGGTGACTTTTATGAAAATATTTGCACAATTTCAGGTCTGCTCAGTGGTAGATATGGAGGAAATCTGGAACTCATTTTTAAAAATACAAAAAATCATTTTACATGTAATGGGGGAAAATAAAAGTATTAAAACAGAAAAGAATAAAAAGGACAGAAGTGAAATCAACAGGAAGCAGCTCTAGAGATGTTTAATTTATTATATACTTAGAAAACTAAGTTCTCCATTATGCAAATATTTATTCAAATACAGCATGAGATATTTTCAAGCTGTATGTTCTTGGAAAAGTCATTTAACATCTCTTTGTCTATGTTTCTTTGTTTATAAAA
Source organism: Antechinus flavipes (assembly GCF_016432865.1). Lineage (NCBI taxonomy): Eukaryota > Metazoa > Chordata > Mammalia > Dasyuromorphia > Dasyuridae > Antechinus > Antechinus flavipes. Next base: position 571,255,501 of record NC_067398.1, on the reverse strand, counting down.
TGGATATACAATTATCATCCACTTCTAGTGTTTTAGCCAGAATAAAAATGAGATTATAATTTTAACATACATTCTAAATGTTAAAGAGATATATGAATGTTAACTACAAGTAGTATTTCTAATTATCATCAGCATCATGTATAAAAAGGAAAGCTGTACCCTCAGTTTTTATCACCCCCCAGTTTTGTAGCTGTGTATGTGTCTTCTCTTGCTCATAAACTATTCATCTCCTTCTTATGTTTAGCTCTTCCTTAGACTATGACGAACTTTATTTACTATTAGATGTTAAAACTGAATTCGTTATGCAAAGTAGGTTTCTGTCTCAGCTAATTTCTTTTTTGAGAGTAATGATTTGCATGTTTATCTGAGAGCTTAAATTTTTCCAACATGTATCATGTATATTTCAATTCTGTATGCTTAATAAGATTACACTTCTGCTTTAAAGGAAAACAGACAAATTTGTGAATTGCTCATTGTGATCTTCCAAGAAATACTATGACAAAAACTAAAAAAATTCCAAATTCAGAAGCATATTGGAATGTGTGTAAAAGAAGCATATTTTCATGAAAGGAGTTTCTCTAACAATCTGTAATTTCAGATAAGCCAGGATTCCTAGCAATAAAGGAACTTCAGTAATTGATGTTCTGAGTTTGTGGTGAGGACAGTAGTTGACTTGAAAGGAATTGTCACTATTGGCTTGTTAAAAGAGAGGGAGTAGCGATCAATGTCTTTAATAAATGGAATCTTTATTTGGCCTGGTGCTTATAAAAAAAAAAAATGGAACACCTAAGAAGAGAGATGTGAGTCAGATTATGTTCTCAGGGTACCGGATAAATAAGGGAATGAGTCAGACAAGATTGTTAAGAAATTTTGTGTGTTTTTTTTTTAAGACCTATAACAGAGTGGTAACTCTTATTTAAGATCATTTTTTCCTATTATATGTTGAGATAGTTTCAAAATTCACTTTTATTATGATTTAAAGTTTCACATATTTCTTCCCCCTTCCTCTCCATTTTCACTCCCCAGGACAGCAAGCAATCTCATATAGGTTATATATGTATAGTCATGTTAAAGATATTTCCACATTAGTCACTTGTGAAAAAAATCAGAACTAAAGAGGAAAAAGCATGAGAAAGAAAAAAAAAGCAACCAAACAAAAAAGTAAAAAGAATATACTTTAATCTGCATGCAAACTTTATTGTTATTTCTTGAGTGGTGGGTAGCATTTTGTCAACCCAAGTCTATTGGAATTGTCTTAGACCACCTCATTGCTGAGAAGAGCTAAGTCTGTCATAGTTGATCACCACAAAATTTTGCTATTACTATTTCTGACCTTCTGATTCTATTCATTTCTCTCATCAATTAGTTTATGTAAGCATTTCCAGGTCTTTCTGAAATATGCCTGTTCATCATTTCTTATGGAGTAATAGCATTCTATTATATATTCAAATACTACAACTTATTCAGACATTCCCCATTTTCACTGAACTTCCAATTGTTTGCCAAAACAAAAAGAACTGCTACAAAAATTTTTGCACATGTGGATCCGTTTTCCTCTTTTATGATCTTTTTGGGATACCAACTTAGAAGTAGCACTGTGGGATTAAAGGCACAGTTTCATAGCTTTTTGGACATAGTTTCAAATTGCTCTACAGGATGGCTGGATTCACAGCTCTACCAACAATGCCTTAGTGTTCCAGGTTTTCTACATACCCTCCAACATTTATTATTTTTTCCTGCCATCTTAGCCTAAATCTAACATTTCTTTATGCTGCTGAATAATAGTGATGATAATAGACATACTTTTTTACCCCTAAATAAAATTGTGGGAATGCTTTTAGCTTATCCCTATTACATATAATGCTTGATGGTGTTTTTAAGATAGATACACTTTATCATTTTAAGGAAAATTCCATTTATTCCCATGTTTTTAGTATTTTTAATAAGAATGTTGTTTTTAATAGGAATGCATACTGTATTTTCTCAAAAGCTTTTTCTGTATCTATTGAGATAATCATATTACTTCTATTGTTTTTTTTTTAATTAATGTGGTTAAATGCACAAATAATTTTCCTAATATTGAACCAACCCTGTATTCTTGTTATCATCCTACATGTTAATAGTGTATTACTCACTCTGGTGATAAATCATTGTAATCTCTTTTCTGATATGTTATTTTAAAATTTTGCATGAATATTCAATAGTGAAACTGTTCTCTAATTTTCTTTCTCTGTTTTGGCTCTTTCTGGATAAGGTATTAGCACCATATTTTTGTCATAAAAGAAACTTGGTATGACTTATTCTTTACATATTTTCCCAAATAGTTTATATAGTGTTGGAATTAATTGTTCTTTAAATGTTTTGTAGAATTCACCTGTAAATCCATCTGGCCCTGAAAATTTTTTCTTTGAATACCCTAATAGCTAGTTCATTTTTTTTTCATTAAATGAGATTAAATATTTTATTTTCTCTCCTGTTAATCTGGATAATTTATATTTTTTAAGTATTCATCCATTTCACATATTGTCAGATTTTTTGGTATATAACTATGCAAAATAGTTCCTAATTATTCTTTTCCTTTCTTTTTCATTTTGATACTAGCAACTTACTTTTCTTTTTTTTTTTAAATCAAATTAACCAATACTTCATCAATTTTATTGCTTCTCCCAACCCCACAAAGCAGTTCTTAGTTTTATTTATTAATTAAATAGTTTTCTTACTATCAATTTTAGTAATCTCTCCATTGATTTTCAGAATTTCTAATTTGGTATTTAATTATGAATTTAATTGGTTCTTTTTTCTAGTTTTTTTTTTTTAGTTTCATGCCCAAATCATTGATTTTTCTTCCTCTATTTCATTTGTTCAAGTATTTAGAAATATAAGATATGCCCTAAGAACTGCTTTGGCTTTACTCTGCAGGAATTCTATAATTTTCAAGCTTAGACCAAGTTTGTCAGAACATCCTTAAAATATAGGTCTTTCACTTGACCAAAAACTACAATTTTTTTTTATTTCTTCTAGTATAAAATACAACCTGGAAAAAATATCAGCAAGTGTTAAAAAGACATCGAATTTGTTGTTAGGAAGGGTATAATTCCAAAGGTTTGAGTCTCACATAAAAAATCTGCTGTGTGACCCTGAGCCATTCTTCAATGTCTTCATCTATAAAATGGAGGAGTCAGACTCAATGGCCTCTTGGATTTCTTCCCAACTTTAAAATCTATGATCCTTTGAATACTTCAACTTAACATTTAAGATTCTCTCCAGCTATTATGCAGGCTACATTTTTACCATTCTCCTCTATGCATTCTATATTCCAGTCCCACAGGTATTACTAATTGCTGTCCAGACCTTAGACTCTACATGCTATGTCCATATACTCACATTAACAACTTTCCATGACTAGGATGCAGTCCATTAACTCTGATCTTACAAATACTTACACATTTCTTCATAGCTCAGAATAGTCAATCAATAAATAAGTATTCAATAAAAAAAAACATACTACATGCAAACACTATGTTGAGGATACAAATAAAGAGATTGCAACATCCCCTCTCCTAAGTAGTTTTCATTCTAAAAGAGTATACAATACCCCTATGGATATTATTTTCAGAGCATAAACATAAATGAAATAAATCCATAGGAGTTAAGTGCAAGATGATTTGAAAGGAAGATATATAACAATCCAGGGATCAGGAAATGCTTGCTGTAGAAATTGGCTCTTGAAGAAGAAAAGTAATCTGTAAGATAGAGTGAAAGATGGAAGGCATTGAAGATATGAAGGACAACCATTGCAAAAACACAAAGACAGGAGAAGAACTATTATGGGTGAGCAAAAGACAGATGATTTTGTTTGGCTCATGCAGAATGTGAGAAAGGAACAATACCAATGAGACTAGAAAAATATGTTGGAGCCAAACTGAGAAAAACTTTAAAAGAATATATAAGAATATAAGTCTTTGCCTAATTAGTTAAATGGTCCAAAGATAGACATTTTTAGATGAAGAAATCAAAACAATTTATAGTCATATGAAAGAATGCTCTAAGTGATTATTGATCAGAGAAGTGCAAATTAAAACAATTTTGAGATATAATTTTCGCTAAAATAATTGAAGGCAAAAACAAGAAATGTTGGAGGGGGTGTAGGAAAATTGGGACATTAATTCATTTTAGATAAAATTGTGAACTGATCCAACCATTTTGGAAAGTAATCGTGAATTATACACAGAGAATTAGTTAAACTGTCTATAATCTTTGACCCAGCAATACCACTACTAAATCTGTTTCCAAAAACTATTAAGAAAAAACAATAAAAATAAAACTTGTATGCTTTAAAATATTTATGGCAGCTGTCTTTATGGTGGCAAAAAACTGGAAATTGTCAGGGATGCCCATCAAGTTGTGTTGACATGAGCATGACAGAATACTAGTGTGTTGTAAGAAATGATGAGCTTGATCTTAGAAAAATATTGATAGACTTCTACGAAATAATGAACAAAATGAGAAAAACCAAGAGATCATTGTATGCAGTAAAAACAATATTTTAAGAAAAAGTTTGAATGATCAAGTCATTTGATTATTAGAAACTCTGAAATTGACTACAAAGGACAAATGCATGATGATGTGATCTACATCCAGGGGGGGAAAAAACTGATAACATGAGTGTATCTGTATTAATATGCATGTTTATCTTTAATGGTAGTCATATCTAGTCTGGGTGAGAGTAAAGATAAAAAAAAGGAAAAAATTACATGATACCTTAGTTGTATATTTGGAGGGAATAGCAAATTGTATATGGTAGACTTGCAGTTTCATGTGCAATCACCTTTTAAAAAATATATATACTATATTATGGAAATGTTTGTTTTTTTTCCACAAATTAAAAATTAAATAAATACACATTTTTTAAAACAGCTTACCAGAAGAGTTGCATTTGACCCTAGAGGCAACAGGGAGCTACCGTAGTTTATGGAGAATATGACATGATCATATTTAAACTTAAGAAATACCACTTTGGTAGCATTAAAGAGGATATAGATTTGAATGAGGAGGGACTTTAGGCAATAAGAAGTCTGCTGAAAAAATCTGAGTTGAGAATAATCAGGGATTGAATTTATATGGAAATAGTGTTAAGCAGGAAGAAGTGGTCAGATGTGTGAAAGGTTGAGGACATGTAAATGATATGTTTTGATAACATTTGGTAATAAAATTTGAATACATGGATTGGGCGGATAAATAGTTAAGTAAAATACTAAGATTACAAACAAGGATGAATGGGGGGAAATGGTGATGACCAAAACCAAAGGAAGACAAAATTTTGTAAGAGAGGTGGATTGGTGGGGGCAACAGATAATGAGCTGCTTTTGAGTTTTTAAGTCAAAAATGTCTCCAGATTATTTTATATGAAATATACAGTTATTTTGTAGTGCAATATTGGAGCTCTGTAGATAGAAACTGAATGTATAGCTCTGGCAGTAGTCAGCATGCATAGAGATCATAATCAAATGCAAGAGAGAGATTATATTGAGAAAAGAGTAGAAGAGCTCATGTAGAATTGTGTGTAACACTGTTTAGGGCATAATATGGATGATGAATCTGCAAGAAACTGAAGATATGATGTTAAATAGGCAGGAGGAAAATTTAAAGAGATTAATATCATGGAAATCATGATGTGAGAGATTATCCTACAAGAAAAGACAGTGAACAATGTTAAGAACAGCAGAAAGGCTGGGAGGGATAAGAATTAAGGGGAAAAAAAACCCCACAACTTTCTTTGGAAGCTTTTTGTTCTTCTGAAGAAGCTGGGTACTTCTGAATAGCCTTATACTCAGGAAGAGTTAGCTCAAATCTGACATCAGAGATATTGAGTATCTGGATGTCCCTGTGAATTAATTTAACTTTTTTCAGAATAAGTTTCTTCATTTGTGAAATAGGCATAATAATAGCATCTATTTTACAGGATTGTGATGATCAAAAGAGATAATGTATAGCCATGTATATATGTTAGCTATTGTTATTCTCCACATTTCTTGGTGCTCTCTCCCTCCTTATCCTTATACATGTTGTATCCTCAAACAGAGTACACCATAAGGGAAGAGATTGCTAGGATTTTTTTTTAAATTTTTACTTTGTATCCTAATTGCTTAATACAAAGACTTGTGCATAGTAGGTGCTTAATAAAGTTTGATGGATTAAATTATATTTGACTTAATATTTTATTTCTGTATACAAAAGAAAATACTGTAAATTTTGATAAAAAAGCATATGCTCATAATTAGTTCCCTAATCAAACTTCTTAAATCATTATCTGGGCCATGAGATGCTTATAAGACTTTACCTCACAGTAGGACAATTAATAGTTTGAATTGCCATCATTAAGATGAAAAATCATGTCTAAATGAAGATTTAACATCAAATCAACCCATGGTGCCAAACATTTTTAGAAGAATAATAGATACACTGGTAAATGGTGTTTTGAAATCTAAAGAAGTCAGAGACAGTACAATATTAAATAATATAAGAAATTAGAATTCATTTATTAGCTCTCATAAGGGGTTCAAAATGACCTACAAACACATATGAGACCAATAACTATGAAATAAGAAGCATATTTATACTTTTTATTCCATCTGACTAAATGTCCTGGTGGGAATTTTGAATTTCTGTAGATTTTCTGGATTATTTAAGTTTTATAAGTATTAATTTAAGATGAACAATCCAGTTTCAGGTTTGTTTCTAAGCTGAAATATTGCAATGGACTACCTCATAAGCAGATATGCTATAGCTCCGAAGAATCATTCAAATAAATTTTATGAGACACACTTAAATTGAACATATCTTATACATCATCTTGGGATGTTATCTATGTTTATCTTATATAATATTATGAAATATTCTGGAAATGATTTTTAATGTTGTTATGTAGGGTCTATTGAATAATTTTTATGTCTAACCTAATTTTTTCTTGTAACTAAAGCCAAATTTTTCCTGATCTGTCCTTTGAAGTTATCTGGAGGCCTATTTCCTTTATTTAAAAGTTATTTTTGTACAGTAGGCAAAAAAATAGAATAGATGTTTCTGCTTTAGGTCCCCAATTTCGCCCATATACTCACACAAACACACACACACACTAAACCCATATGTGAATATGCATTTTCTGAATAAGGTTAAAGTTATGAAACCTAATGTTTTTAGCTATGTTCTTTAGAAACAAGTCTCAAATTTTCTTTCATTAAGGAATTATGTAAACAGATATTAATCCTTTGGTGATCTGGCTGTCTAAATGAATTCTAGGGTTTGTCTGAGAGCCATTGTTCATATAATATCAAAGGACTTTTAGGACAGTGAAATTTTATTCTGGTTGCCCCATTTTAAATTGCATATCATTCTATGACATGCATAGGTCTACAGAGAAGGTTGACTTTGAAGGAAAGAAAACATGCATAAGAATTTCCATCAAAAATGGTGATATTAAGGATTCCAGACAAACCCAGATCTCTGTAGAGCTATATTAGGAAAAAGGAAAAACATTATTAAATAAAGCAAGGAGTAAACAAATTAAGGATATGATTGTAGAAAAAATTAACGAAATAAGTTTATCTCATTAAAGAGAAACACATACTCACAGAAGGAATAGCATCTGGATCAGAGAAACTATCAGGATACTGCTAATTTTTCTCTGTAGTGCTAACCAAATCTGTAGAAGAGACCTAGAATAAGGAGGACAGGATACTTGCAGAAGTTTTTCCTTTTATTTATTTTGTTCACTTCCATTGTTTCATGAGAGACAGATCCCTAGCTTCTGGGAGGATGGGAGAGAGAGATGTAGAATAAAGTAGTTCTTCCATCTAGAACTTGATAAGGAGGGGCAGATCACAGTGAACAAATTCCGGGGTTAGACACTCTCTAAGATGATAACACTCCCCATCAAATAATTAGCTTTGCATAGAATTTCTCCTTTCCTCCAACTGCTTATAAATGGATGTATGATTTCAACTCAGATTCACTCTTGGTAATGTTCCTGATGATGTTAACAACAATAAGAATTATATAATGAATGTTTAAGAAGCTCCAGATCTGAATCCTACCCCAGACACTTACTATGTGAGCCTGGGGGCAAGTATTTTAACAACTCTAAGCCTCAGTTCAACATATTTCAAATGAGTATGTTGAGTTCAATGCCTCCTAAGTTAACTTCTAGCTCTAAATTTATGATCCTTTTAACCCAGAAATGAAAAGATAGGGGCAGAGATGTTTATACTTAAGGAGACATGAATCAGCTTCTAGAAAACCTTTCAATAACACCAAAAATTTAGCAAACTATGGACAACATGGTAGAATAGATAATGTTAGATGTGGAATTAGGAAGATCTAGGCTCAATTAGGAGCCTTTATAATAGCAAGCTGTATCTCCATGGACAAGTTACTTAATCTCTGCAGTTATTTCCCCAACTATAAAATGAGCTAATGATATTTGAATAGTAGATAATGTGCTTTGGCCAAACTCACAAGTGCTTTAACAAATCTTTAATTGTGATATAAATATCAGTTATTTTCATTGTTATTATTTAAACATCAAATTACTTTAAGGAAGTTTTACTGAGCTATTGGATTTAACAGAGGCTCACATACATACATACATATATATATAGATAAACAGACAGAAGGACAGATAGATAAATTTTAATCTAGAATCAGGAGGGAAAAAAGTTTATCTTTTTGCATTTCTGATGTATAGAGATTTGTCATATCCTACAGTAAGAATGGTAAAAAATTAACCAGAATAAAAGAGAAAGCTAGATAAATAACTGAAAATGTATTACTGCTGCAGGAACAGTAACCCTTTTCTTCCTTACTCCAATTTCAAATCATAAATGCTTATTAATGTGCTGCTTTGAAAAAGAAATGTTGAAATCATTCTAAATAATATATTGCTTTAAAAATTGTCATTTATAGGCATAATTTCTAAAAGAGAAACAATGCTTTGTTTTATTTTCTTTAATATTCAGACATAAAATTATATTTCTGAGAACAGATAATTTAATGTCAAAGTCATTGTCCTTCAATTTCTAGTATCTACTTTTATTCCCAAGAAATTGGTTAATGTAATGTTGAAATACAGTAGGAAAGAAAAAGGAACTTACATTCAAATGTATATAAAATTAGCAACTTGATTTGTAAACTTAGCAACATATTACTCTGAAATACTCCCTAAATTTCCTCATGATTTCAGTCTCTTCAGTACTGAATTTGCATAAGCATGAAGCACATTTTCTAAATGGGTTTGATTATGATTAAGTTGATTTAAGGAGAACCTCTTGTTCTCCTTAAGGTAGCAGTTGATTGTGTGCTTTCCTTCATGCTGTTTACCCTATTATCATCTACAGAGTAAGAGAAGTGGAAATATGTCTATTTGCATCCCAAATATTCCCTCACAGACTCAAAGGAGAAAAGCACATTAACCTTGCTTGCTACTTGTCCTAATATTTAAACATGAATAATCACCTCATTGTTGAAATTACAATGAGGTAGTAGCATCCTTTATGGACTCATTTCAAAGTATTTGTATTGAGCACATGTGGCATAGGTGTATTTGCCTGTGGATTTTATGTTGTCTCTTTCTTTCTGTCTTTCTGCCTCTTGCTCTTGCAATATTGTATGTGATTCCCTGCCACTTTTGCAGTGATGGAGTCAGACCCGTTGGTAGAAAAATGGGGAAGAGAGTACTAAGAAATACTTAATTTGAAAACAAAAATAAAAAAGAAAGAAAGAAACACCTAGTTTGTAAGCAGTTTGTAGATTTTTAACAGGGGTTCCCAGTGATACTCATCATATCCATGATGAGAATAAGTAAGAGTCTACCATGGAAATAGTTGTAACTTTTAATAATAAATGGCATTTGCATACTACTATTACTTTATCCCAAACAATTCCACAACATAAGTTAGTGCAAGCATTATTGAATTTATTTCCCAGATGAAAGAATTAAGATTTTTAAGGTTAGGCTATTCACCTCTCTTACAGAGATGAGGTATCAGTTGCATCTTTGCTTTCTAACGCCATGCTCCCACCATTCTATCCTCCATCCATGCTACTTCAAAATCTTCTGAAGAAGGTGAATGAGAGGCAACCAGTGAATAACTCGACAAGCTTCTCAAAAAAAGTCACTACATACCTTTAGTTATACCTGCAATATGAAGGGATGAGCAAGGAAAAATGGTAAAAAGAACATACAAAATATGTTAGTTTATTGACAGAAAAATGAAACTGAAGAAAATCTGACAGAGCACTCATAAGTCTTGTTACATAAAGCTTTTAATTTTTTTTTGCATTTAGTTATTTATAAGGCATTTTGAAAATGGCAATTTTCCATATAGAACATGGAATGCTATAGCTGGAAGGGACCTTAAGCATTATCTCTAATGCCAGTTCTTAACCTGGGGTCAATGGTTTCTTAAGGGTTTGTGAATAGATTGAGTAGTTTATAAAAACAAATAAGAACAATGCAGGCAGCTTTGTTTTCATAAGCTTCTAATTGAAATTTAGAATTTCTTTCAATTGGGTAAAACACTAAGAAGAGATCTACAAACTTCATCATACTGCCAAAGGATTCATGATAAAAAAAAATTCTGTGATACAAAAATGACTAAGTGGCCCTGATCTTGTATAATTTTCAGATGAGGAAGTTGAAGTTGAGAAATATTAAATTATTTACTTAAGATCATATGGTATGGTAATAGAAGAGTGAGAGAGTGAATCTACATTTTTTGGTTGCTCAGTTTCACCAAAAGTATTATTAAGGAGTCTACATGTGTTCTAGAAAGCATATCATGCTTTAATTGAGTCAGAGGAAGTAGATATAGTAAAATTTAAACAATAGCACAAAACAATGATACTATATTTAGATAAATAGGAAATAAATCTCAGGCTTCTGAGATTGGAGTTATTTCAATATTAGCTATCTTTATCAATCAATCCACTAGCAAAAATAAATTAAATAACCAACTTAAAATTATCAAATCTGAAGATGAGGAAATTGATAAAAGTAAAGATATTAAGTGATGGTTGCTTTATCTTAGACACATTTAAAAGATTTAAGCAAGTCATTCAAATTAGGCCAAGAGATCAAGAGATTGCCCAAGAAACAAATATTTGATACTCTTAACAAATGGAGCAACATGGAAATCAAGACATCATCAATTTATTTTTTTTTATCTTTTTTACTGATGGGCACTTTAAATTATTAAAGCTTTTTATTTTTAAACCATACACATAGATAATTTTCAACAATTACCTTTTCAAAACCTTGTGTTCCAAATTTTCCCTCCCTTCCCCCTACCACTTCCCCTAGAGGCAAATAATCTAATATATATCAAATACGTGCAATTCTTCTATACATATTTCCACAATTATCATTCTGCACACACACAAAAAAATCATATCAAAAAGGAAAAAAATGAGAAAGAAAACAAAAACAAAAACAAAAAAAAAAAACAAAAAAGAAAACAAAATGCAAGCAAACAACAACAAAAGAAGTGAAAATACTATTTTGTGATTTACACTCAGTCCCCACAGTCCTCTCTCCCTGGGTGCAGATGGCTCTCTTCATCACAAAACCTTTAGAACTGAACTGAATCATTTCATTGTTGAAAAGAGCCATGTTCATCAAAATTGATCATTTTTAATCTTGTTGTTGCTGTGTACAAAGGGCATTATCAATTTACAAGAAAAAATTAAATGTAAAACCTCTGGAGGAGGCATATATAGGAAATGTAAACACATTGGTAATAAAATATTGAAAGCAGCATAGTTTTTAAAATCTGCAAAAAGCTTTTCATGAGACATATCTAAATTAAATAATCCTTGAAGCATGCATATATCTCACTAGAGGACAACATATATGTGGTAAATTGAAACCATTTCTATAAATGATCCAGTTTGTTATCCTTTTGACTTATTTCCAGTTTACTTTGACTATCTGTGGGAATAGAAGCATCACACCAGAGGTCTTGATGTACTCTATAGTGAGTATAAATAACATTGAAGAAAATTAATTTGGGAGGAATAGCTGAATCAGAGCAACTACATCAAAAAAATTCATATAAGAGGCAAAACAATTTTAAGGTGCTCACAAATTAATTTTAAAATACATTGAAGAGTAACAAAAGAATGAAGGGAAATTCATATCCTTCTTGAATTAAATAAAACAAAATATAAGCTACTTCTTTCCCAGTTTCATTTAGATTTACTTTCTCATGGCTGTAAGTTCTCATAACAAAGGTATATGTATATATGAAGGGCACTTTTGATGAAAATAGAAGAAATGACAGCATTTTAGACAATTTTTTTTAGTAGAACACATTTTCATAGCCATACAGTAGGTGAATTTGTACAGATGTTTTGTATCTATTATAATTTGATTGTAAATTTCAAATAGTAGAGTAAAAAGGCACAAAATTACAAAGGCATGGGGGACTGTGTTATATCCTCTGAAATTATTATCATTTGAGTCCTATGTTGAAAACTAAGCATAGCAAAGATGTGTACTACAATTATTAAGAATGTAATATATCTAGTTCATTGGGAAATGATAGAATCTATAGATGATGGATTTTTCCAGATGTTCTTATTTGTGTGTGGCATTGGGCTTATTGTATCAAGTCTCTAAATACTTTTAAGCTTCTTTAAGATCTTTAAAAAGATCTCCCTATTAACCCAGACAGTGAAAAACAAAGTGAATGAAGAATACATACTGACATTATTGACTAGTATTGTGTGGGCTGTACTGAATTAGTCAGCAATATTGATGTCTTAAAAGAGACCACAAGATTAATAATATTTTGGACCCAAAATTAAATATGTGAATGAGATTTCATGGAGTTATGTTTCAGAAATTATACAGTGATTTTAATAATTTCAAATTTCTTGCTGACAAAATCTCATTACCACTACTACTATATCAGTGACGCTACATAACTATCATGGACACTTTATTTTTACAAAACAGTAAATATTTTTTGTAACTCAGAAAGCAATGGAAATTTATATGCTGACCATAGAAAGTATAGCATATAACATACAGAGAACTTCTTGTAACAATTAGCATAAAAATTATCATCCGAGAAAAGTGTGATTGAAAATGAAGCCTAATTTGTCATATTGCAGGAGTGAAGGATAACAGAATCATAGTGAAATGGCTGTACTAGTGCCCACCTATTTTTAAAAGGTCTCTATAAATCTCTGTTCTAAATAGTTTTTTCAGTAGATTTATTGGAGCACCTGGAAAAGCTTTTCACAGTTAAAAAGGTGTATGTAACAATCTGTCCTGTTCAGGTGCCAGTGGTGGCAGAATTACTGAAATGTAAAAGATCTAATCAGGCTTATTACATTAGCACCTCGTATCTAAGATTCTTAAAAGTAAGCAGTTATTAGTACTAATTTGTCATAATGTTAAACTAGTTTGAATTTATAGAGCTCTTCTAAAAGATCTAATATCTCTTTAACATTTGTGCTACAATCCAAAAAATAGCTCCATGTGAAAAATGTGGTGTTGGTATTAATTGAATTCATCTTCCTTGTATCTTCAACTGAAAGCTTGCCAAATTAATTTAACACTAGAGGAAAAATGTGGCTATTCATTTTTTATTCACAACATCTATTTTTTCAATTTGATCACATTAAATTTTGCACTAAAATAAATTATGAGTAAATTTAAAGAAAATAAATTTAAAAACTTAGCAAATTCATTTTCTTTGAATGAATTCTAAGAGTATTTTCCATATTATATGTCATCCACTCCTCCTTTGGTGATGTTTTCAGTGGGTCTGATAGCCCTGAAGCTTTGTCAGATTAAAGATAACAAGTGCACTTCATCTATAAAGAAAGAGTCCATGAATAATTAAAACCAAGCTGCTCAAACAAATAATCCTGTTTTCAATTGTTCCATCTGACTGTTGTTGGTTTTTTTTTTTCTCTCTCACTTTTTTGTAATACACTTTTTATTCATTTTCTCAGTAAAGCTAAGGGTACTAAAATTGCAGTTTCATTTCTTCCATTACCACCATTCCTTAATTATTGAGGCACTGTGATGATATATCCCTGCCTTTCCCTACTTCTTTCACACAGAGCTGCATGCTAAGCTTCTTGAGGCATCTCATTGGAACACCTTAATCTGATTTGCCTTGCTGTGGTGCCTTCACACAAGAATCCTGTTTCAATCTCCATAGCCAAGTTTTGGGTTTAAATGAAACCCTTTTATTCCTTATGGTTTCTTTGAAATGCCTTTAATCTATTGAATATAGTTTTCTGAAATGAATACTTAAGTAACACTAAATAAACAAAAATATGTTTGTAATAAAAATATAAAATGCCAATAATATTTTGCATACCTACTCATGTACCTTTTAAAAATATTAACTTTACCAGACCACGGTTCTTTGCAAAATCATATTTTACAAGGACAATTTCTAGGTGAAATAGGAACAGTTACAGATTTATTTCTGAGATCAATGTTTCGAGTGATTAGAAGCAAAACCATCTCTCTCCCTTCCTTTCTCTCCTTTTCTCCCTTTCTGTCTGTCTCTGTCTCTCTCTGTCATTCTCTTTGTTTCTCTGGTCTCTGTCATTCTCTTTGTTTCTCTGTGTCTCTCTCTGTCTCTGTCTCTGTTTCTTGTTTCTATTTCTTTGTCTCTCTATCTCTGTCACTCACTTTCTATCTCTGTCTCTGTCTCTGTCTGTCTCCCTGTCTCTCCCCATTCCTTTCTTTCCTTTGTCCCTCTCCTCTTTATCCTTCTCTCTCCCTTACTGGATAAGGGAGTAAATATTATCAATGAAATAAAATGGTTCATTGAATCTGAGGGTATAGAATAGAAAGATGGACCTTTCCCCCAATGATCTCTGATAGAAGTTTTGGGATAACACTCTAGAGCACTACTCTTTCCCGGAATACTGTCTTGGGCTACTGTGATGACCGCACTAGCACTCCACACACCCCAGAATCAGCCAGAGTCAGCATAAGCAAAAATCTTTAGTCTTTATTCTTGGTCTTTAGACGCAGGATTGAACAGGATGGAAGCAGAATCTCTGCGACCACCTTCTTCCTTATCTACCGCAAAAAGTGACTCTGGCCCCCTAGTCCACCCCCTAGTCCCTCCTACAATTCTCTGTATACACCAGTCATCGCTCCAGCACAGGATAGTGGGAAGGGCCATTTTCCAAGCATATGGCCATAGAGTATTGTCCAATCAGTAATCAGTCCTAAGTGCTTGAAGCGACCTCAGTGCACTGACTCAAGAGTTTCAGCCCTCCACAGGCTACGCTTATTTTAATATTGCCACAAAATTTCCAATCTTCAACCAATAAATAACTAATTAGATGTTCAATTAGTCATCATAACTCCTTTTTAACATTTTATAAAGGAAAAACAGAGAAAAGATACACCTTTGCATTTTGTTTGAACATCTCAATATTATCTGCCCCTTACTTTCTGTGATATCATTGACTAAGTAGGAAGCAGCAGCAGGGGCAGGGAGCTAACTGCCTCTCATTACATGTGGAAGTTAGGAAGTTTTCTTAATTTGAGAAGAAACATAATAAATTTGATTTAGGGTGATAATTTCTTTAGAAAACTTCTAGTGGAAGCTTCTTTCAGACAATTCAAAATAAGTTACTAGACCTCATATAAAAAAATTAAGCTTGGCAACTGATTCTACAGGCAAGAGAAGAGAGGAAATTATAGAAACTGTGTTCATTAGTTTATTTAAAGGAAAAATTTATGTAATAATACTGAACTTTTTTTTTCTTTGCCATGGTTTCTTATTTTTCTTATGTACCCATTATGCTGAAGAATATGGAAAAATTCACACACACACATACACACACATCTTCATTCCAATTTTGGGAACTATATTCACACAAAGAAACACTAAGATAAAAAATATATATCCATATTTATTATTTATCTAAATAATAGTGGTGTGTGTGTGTGTGTGTGTGTGTGTAATGGCTAGGGAAGGCAGGATATAGAAGTCACAGGAATGGTGAATTTATCAAAAGAGAATGATAAATTGATTATATCAATTTATCCAGTAGTATCCATATCCAATTTATCATAATAATTTGTGACATTATTAATCAGATTACTGAGCCTAGGGCATGAGATATTTAATGTCATTGGGAGTGAGGAAGGTCATGCAGAGGAGCAGATGGTAAAATGACTTGTGTATACATGCAGTAGGGCAGATGGCAAAATGAACTAGTAGTCTGCAGTCAGCTAGATCTAAATTTTGCTGCCCTTTATATAAGGACTTATTGCTCACCATATGGGGAATTTAGGGGATTGGTGACTTATGGTAGAATTAGATTTGGTGATCATCAAGCAGACCAAAGGTAGCTAGTATCAGATTAGGAATTTTGGGATCCATAAGGTAACCGAGACTGTATCCTTTATTTTGTTGGACTTTATCTCCATTGCTTATAGACTGTTGTATAGGAGAATACTATTCAGGCATGACTCAGATGGTATAGGAGAACACTATTCAGTGATGAATCAGATGTTGGGGCAGAGTCAGTAACAAAAGTGTAAAAGGAAAAAAGATCCAGTCTCCTAAAGTTTACAGCCACTTGGGAACTTGTTAATCGATGAATGAAACAGGGAAGAACATGTTCTCTCACAATGTTTCCCCTTGTTTTCCCTCTGGTATACCTCATGTCTTTGATGTAAGGTCTCAGACTTATGCATGTGTGAATGGTTCAGCAATGTTATCCTGTAATCCTGAAGATTTGGGATAGCAATGATGCATTGGAGAGTTTGAGGCAAATAGAACTGTATTGTTGTAATTTCTGTTCTTGAGAACAAAAACTATCATTTTTGTTTTTGTATTGCTAGTACCTAGTTTGTGCCTGGCATATCATTTTAATAAATACTTAAAGATTACTCCAAAGTATTGAAATGTTTTTTATTCTATTTTCATGATGTTAAATAAAACAACTATGTAACCACAATGCATTATGGTCCAAGTTCTTTGAGAGAAATCATGACCAGAGAGAAAGAGAGGAAAGGTCTAAATTTTATATAGAGGTAGATAGTTATAATTACATTTATAGTTATATTTATAGAGCATATATATAGTTTTACATGTAAACATAAAAATGTATATATATGCCTATATATACCGTTTGTATAATGTATATCTGCATATTGAAATCAATATATTAATATATAGATGTAGCTATATCTGTATCCATATTTATAGAGGGCATATGGGGGGTGTGGATGGGCCCCCATTTGACTGTCATCGGGACTGTTTGAAAGAAGGAATAAAATACACACAGAATTTTAAAAATTAGCATTAAATCATCAGCATTTCTATATACTACAAATTCTGATATCAAGAGAGAGAAAGAGAAATCCTATTTAAGATAACAATAGATAACATAAATCTAAGACAAAGGCTTTTGCAGAAATAAAATAAGATCTAAATAACTGGGAAAATATCCATTGCTCATGCTCATCAAGCCAGTATAATAAAAATGACATTTCTTCCAAAATTAATATAGTTATTCAATGCCATGCCAATCAAAGTGCCAAAAAGTATTTTATAGAACTAGAAAAAAGTAATGTAAAATCCTTTTGGAAGAATATCCAGGGAATTAACGGGAAAAATGTGAAGCAAAGTAACCTAGCAATACCAGATCTCTGTAATACAGTTTGCAATACAAAGCAGCCATCATCAAAACAATCTGCTATTAGGTAACAAATAGAGTGGTATCAATGAAACAGACAAGTATACACAGTATGAAGCAGGAAATGAACATAAACATAAAACTCAAGATTCCTAGACAAGAATTTACTATTTGATAAAAGCTGCTGGGAAAACTGAAAAATGGTTTGACAGAAACTAAATATAGACCACCACCTCACATTGAATACTAAGATAAAATCAAATAGATAAGTTATTTATACATAAATGTCATAAGCAAATAAAGAGAAAATAGAATATGCCTACCAATAGGATTTATGGATAAGGAAGGAATTGAAGATGAAATAAGAGAGATAAAATATCACAGTAAGTAAATAATAATTTCAATTTCATATTTTTTTTTGAAAAAGTGTTTACCCAAGTAGAACCAGTACAACTAGAAGGAAAATAGAAAACTGGGAGCTATTTTTATATAATGTTTCTTTAAGAAAGACTTCCTCTTTCAAACATATGGATAAATGAGGCAAATATATAATGGGTCATTCACCAACTAATAAATGATCATAGGATTTGGACAGATAATTGTCCAACAAAAAAGCTATTTATAATCAAATAAAAATTCTCTATGTCACTATTGCTTAAAGAAATATAAATTAAGTTAGCCCTGAGATACCACTTTATAGTTATCAAAATGACTAATAAGATAGAAAAATAAAATGACAAATGTTGGAGGACATGTGGGAAAAGTGGGACTCTAATGTGTTGCTGATAGAGTTTTAAACTGATCCAACCATTCTGGAGATAATTTGGAACCATACCCAAAGAGTGATAAAACTTGCATACCCTTGGACTCAGCAATACCACTATTAGTTCTGTGTGCCAGAGATTTTTTAAAAGATAAAAGATTAAAAATGGAAAAGGATCTATTTGTACAAAAATATTTGTAGCAGCTCTTTTTTTGTTAACAAAGAATTGGAATCTGAGGGGATGCCCTCATAATGGAAATGGAATACTATTGTTCAATTAAGAAATGGTGGAAAGGATGCTTTCTGGGAAAAAAAAAAAAAAAGTCTGGTAAGACTTACATGAACTGAGAAGAACCAGGGGAGCATTATGTACAGTAACAGCAATTTTATACAATAATCAACTATGAATGATTTGGCTTTTCACTAGCAATAAAAAGTCCATGTCAGGGGCAACTAAATGGTACAGTGGATATAGCACTGGCTCTAGATTCAGGAGAAACTGAGTTTAAATTTGGCCTCAAACATATAATACTAATTAGCTCTGTGATCCTAGGCAGTCACTTAACTCAGATGCCTCATTTCCCTCCACCCCAAAAAAGATCCACTACAACAAAAGCATATGCTGAAAAATGATACCCATCTCCAGAGAAAGAACTAATGAAATCTGTATGCAGATCAATGTATACTTTTAAGCTGTTTTTCTATATTTTATTTTCTTTTACACATATCTAATATGTAAATATGTTTTACATCAATGCACATATATAACTTTCATCAACTTCCTTCCTTGTCAGAATGGAGGAAGAATGGTAGAGATATGTAACTCAAAATTATTTAAAAAACAAACAAACAAACAAAAAAAAAAACTAAGGTCAAAAAGTGTTTTTATGTATAATTGGGGAAAATGAAACATTAAAAGAAAATAAAAAAGATAAATAATACATTATATCATTTGATTTTCACAACAATTCTATGCAATAGATAAAATAGGTATTACTGACCCCATTTTGTTGTTGGGGAAGTTGAATTTCAAAGAGGTTCCATTGTCACATGGTGAATTCCAGAGATTGGTTTCAGTCAGAAGATTTTCCTGATTAATCCAGCATCATCATAGTTCATGGTATTTTGTGGAAGAAATTAGGGTTAAGTGACTTATCCAGTCAAACTGCTAATAAATGATGGAAGTCAAATTTGAACTCAGATCTTCCTGACTTCAGAGCTGGAGCTCTATCCACTGTACCACTTAGCTGCCCCTTAATCCAGCACTTTTGCTACTCTATAATAAACACACAGGCTTGTTTCAGAGATGTAGACACAAATGTTTTGACATATTTTATATATTTCTCTATTTTTTATGTTTGTTACAACTTTAATTTGCAATATTTGAAGCATTTTTTAACTCTAAACTTTCAATTTGCCCACGAGCCTCTTGCAAAGTTTCTGTATCCAGGGAAACCTGTTATTCCTTGCTGCTTAAACTCCGAGCTTATCATCACCTTGAGTCCCTATGATTTCCTCTGAATCCCTTTAGTTTGATAGATCAGTTTTCATTTATTTTTTTAAAAGTTATACCAAGAGTTTTTCCTTTTCATCTCTGACAATTCACGATACTCTGGCTTAAATATTTTAAAACAAACTCCTTCTAAGACTGAATGAAAAACATCAAAAGATTCTAATGTTTAATTCAGTAAAGTAAGCTTTCCCAAACTCTAAAGCTTATGTGAAGCTATTCTACATTTGTTTAGATATCTTTTATCTGGAAATCAGAATAGAAATCTCTGAACACAAAATGATTCTTTTTATTATTATTATTTTCTCATTGTTATGTTTTTGATCAGATTAAAAAAGGTATGAAGACAGGTTGCTTTCTTGCTATTTGAAAAATAAATGTGTTCTAACAATTATTACATAGAAGGCAAAATGAGTGCTTTTTATCAATAAGTGTGTATCTGGATGCAAAGACCATCTCTGTAGGTTCTCTGCCATCATCTTTGACACTTCAATAACAAAAGAAGAGAATGGTAATGAGATGTGTTGTCTTTTCCCACAGAGTTTAAATTTTTTCCTCTTAGATCTTCATACTTTGAAAGTTTTTAATTCCAAGTAGTTTGGAGATTATAAATACTTGTTAAGGTAACATTTTTAAAATGTTATTGTTAAATATTTATATATCAATGTTATATACAGGTAGTTATGGACAACAATTCTGCCTGTAGTGATGGTTCTGGTTTCAGGATAATTTATTTACTGAATTCTCAAGGACATTTTTGGGTTCTAATTTATTGTAGAGGGATTTGTGATCTGTTTACAAAATATAGTGAACTTCTAATACCTAATTCTAGTCATCTTCTGTTTTCCTAGATGTTTTGTTACATGCTAAATTTATATATTCTATTGTGATATGCTTCATAGTTCTTTATGATTTTTTTTGAATAATCTGCAATGCCCTAATAAGTTCTGATTCTTTAAAATGACTTTTCAGTAATATCTGGTGGTAATAGCCTGACCTTTCCATTTATATCATAACTATGCCATAGATTCGGTCATGTTTGAAACTTCTTGTTGACATTTTAATTAATTTCATGTGGATTTTGCCATGAAACAAATTTTGATTTCAGTCTTGGATCTAAGCCATTTCATAAGCTCCATCCAGAGATAAGCTATTTTCAGTTACATTGGATAGATCCATTAAATATAACTATTTTTAACCTTTGTGGTTGCTTTGTGCAATATGCTCTTGTTGATTGAAAAATCATTTCTGAAAATAAAATTTCAACCTGTAATAACATCAATAATCTTCCCTTTTTTGAAAACAAAGTAGTAACTTATGGATAATTGCCTTGAAAAGATGAGACCTTGTTTCCTTATGTTTGATTACCTTTGTCAAGGTTTTGGCCAGATTGGGAGGATTCTTCAAATTTTATGTGACATGGATCACTCTGGATTCCTTTGCAGAATATTTGAAATACATAAAATAAAATTCATGTGATTATGAAAGAAACTAATTCATTGGCATTTATATCATTTGTAAAATAAACATGGATATGCACTCATTTGTTTCTTAATTACTATTTCTCACGAATATATTTAACACAAGGTAAGAAAAATTCCCTGGTAGATTTATTTCATACATTTAACTCAGATTAGGCACCATATTGTTTGTTGTTTAAGGCATGTGAGATAGATAACTTAACTAAGTTGAGTACAGAGGTCAAATTTTTTTTTTCATTAAACATAACATTGAATTCTAGGTCTCCAAGCTATATTATGACTTTGCTGAGAAATTTGTGCATCAGTCTATTATGCACACATATATTACATATATACATGCACATATGTATAATATAATTTATCATACTATAGAATGCAATGTCAGTGTGAGACAGATGCTATATGTGTGTATGTGTACATATAAACATATACTAAGTGCTGGAAGTGCATATAGCATTCTGTAGTACATGTGGTATGTAGTATGTTCTATAAATATGTGGTTTATTTATTATATATGATATACACACATATACATGTCTAATTCCAAATCCAATACTAATCTACTCCCTAACCAGGCTTTCTCTTACCCTCTATTGATCAGATGATATATTTTCTCAATATTAGCCATGTGACTATGGATAAATTACTTAATGTTTCTGAAACTCAGTTTGCTAATTTTTAAAACAGCAATTACTATAGAGTCTTTATGAGTTAATAAAATAATCAACTAAAATCAAATTAGGTATTAAAATGCTATTTATAAATATTTATTATTATTATCATTCTTTAAATGAATTGTCCAGCTCAGCAATATGGGTTCACCCTTCAATTATGTATTTTGTAACCCATGCAATACCTCTCATTATTGTTGATACTTGGTTTTCTTCTTTTTAAAAAACATTGTATGTATTCTGCAAAGAAAAATTTTAAAATATGTTTATATCACATATAGCATATAGTTTGGTTACCTTCTTTTTACATCATGTATGTCTAATGTCAATTATCATGTCATGTGTCAGGTTATACATGTCATGCATATCTAGGATGTCTGCATGTCAATTATCTTGCATTATTGTTAGTTGAAAATTTGTTGCAGAATTTCTCTATTACCAATTGACCCTCAAATTTAATTCTTCAGAAAATGTTATTTCACAACTGAGAGCTGTATTGCTTCACTTAAAGAATATTTATAGACAGAGCCAAGATGGCGGAGAGAAGCCAGGAAGTTGCCTGAATTCTACCCAGTTTTGTTCAGAAACAACATTAAATCAAGTCTGTAAATGGATTCTGGATGACAGACTCAACAAAAAGACAGAGTGAAACAATTTTCTAGCTTACAATATTTTAGATGGACTTCAGAAAAAGTCTGTCTCATTTGGATAAGACAAATGAGACTCAATGCAGTTACAGAATGAGGAATCTAGTGGGAGGCTATATCAGCAGCAGAGGCCTCTTGGTCCTGGCTCAGTGGACCACTGACTCAGTGAGATACATGGAAGACAACAGCCTCACTGCAGAAGGCAAATTGCAAATTCTCAAACCCCAGCAGCACAACAGACTTGTCTAGGCCAGGCAAACCCAGAATAGTGGGAAAGCCACAATCACCTCTGGACCCGGCACAGAAGCCAACAAGAGGCCCCTGTCACCCTGCAAAAGAAGCTTCAGCAGAGTGCCAACTTTAAAAAAATGAGCAAAATCCCCCAAAGAATCCTGGCCATAGAAAACTATATCACAACAGGGAAATTCAGCACACAAAACTAGCATAGGAAAAATATCAAAATGCTTGTCAAAGTGGTACATGCATTGATCTTAATCTAATTTTTTTTTTAAGAACCCAAAAGGAATTTTAAAAATCAAGTACGAGAAATGGGGGAAAATGGAAAAGAAATGAGAGCTATGATGAAGAATTAGAAAATAAAAAGTCAATAGCTTTGAAAAGGAAGCACAAAAATTGATGAAGGAAACATCACTTTAAAAATAGAGTTGACAAAATGGAGGAAAAATATATCGATAAAAATAACTCCTTGAAAAGTAGAATTGACCAAATGGAAAAGGAGGCCAAAAAGCTAACTGAAGAAATTAGAATTGGATAAATGGAAACTAAAGAGTCAACGAAACATCAAGTGTCATTCAAATAAAGTTTTTTTAAAATAAAAAATAGGAGAGAAATGTAAAATAACTCATTGGGGAAAAAAAAAAAAAAAAAAAAAAAACCTGAAAAACAGACCCAGAAAAGATAAATTTTAATTGATGGGACTACTTGGGAGCCATGATCAAAAAAGAAGTCTAGACAACTTTTCCTCAACAACTCTGAGATACCACTTCATACACAAGAAATTGGATAATATGACATGAAAAATAATAATAAATGTTGTAGGGAATGTGGAAAAACTGGGACACTAACACATTATTGGTAGAATTGTGAACTGATCCAACATCTTGGAGAAGAATTGAGAACTAAACTCAAAACGTTATAATATTGTGCATCCTCTTTTATCCAAAAATGCCACTTTGGATCTGTATCCCAAAGACATCATAAAAAAGGAAAAGAAAACATGTGTACAAAAATATTTGGAGCAGTTCTTTTTGAATTGGCGAGGAAATGCAATTTGAGTGGCTACCCATCAATTGAGGAATTGCTGAAGAAATTGTGGTATATAACTGCAATGAAATACTATTGTTTATAAGAAATGATGAATAGGTTGATTTTAGAAGAGCCTGGAAAGACTTACATGAACTGATGCTGAGTGATTGAGAATTAGGAGAACATTGTACACAGTAATACATTGTGTGACGATCAATTGTGGCAGATTTAGCTCTTCTCAGTAATATAGTGATTCAAGACATTTCCAATAGACTTGAGATACAAAATGCCATGCATGTCCAAAGACAGAAATATGGAAACTGTGGATAAAAACATACTAATTTTACCTCTTTTTTTCTTTCTTGTGTTTTTTCCTTTTTCTTTTGTTCACATTTCAAATATGGAAATAAGTGTAAAGTGACTGTACTTATATAACCCATATCAGATTGTTTGCTGTCTTGCAGAGGTTAGAAGAAAGGGAAAAGGGAGAAAAAAATTAGAGCTCAAAATCTTACAAAAGTGAATGTTGAAAATCATTTTTACATGTAATTCTTAAAATTATATATATATAATACATATTTTTAAGTGAGAAGAAAGCATATTGTTGTTAGGAATTTGTGTTTTTCCTCAAAATAATTCTCACTAACTACCCATAAAATAAAGGGAAAAAAATGAAGAATACCTTTATTCCATACTCATATATGAAGTTATTTGAATCAAGTTTATTTATCAAAATATATTTTAAATAAGACAGTGAGTAGTACATCAATCAATATGCATTTAATTAAACATATTACATGCTTAGTGCTGGAGATAGAAAGACAAAAATGAAAAAAGTCCCTGTCCTCAAGTTTACATTCTGTGTGAGAAGCTCATAATTTAATGAAAGATACATGTAAATTATGAACTATAAGCAATCTATATACAAAATGAATAAAAAATAATCAACAGAGGTTAGGAATGAGAGTTAAGAGGTACTTTGAAAAGCTTCTTGTAGAAAGTGAGAGTTTAGGTAGGACTTGAAGGAAGGTAGAGAGGAAAGGAGAGGAGAATGAAGAGAGAGAATTTGAGGCATGGAGTACAGCTACTGAAACTGCCCAAAGTTGAGAGATGAAGTTGGAGAGCCATTGTCATTAGACTGAAAAGGACATAGTGAGAAAAGATAAAGTGTAAGAAAACTAGAAAAGAAAGAAGGAGAGTAGTTAAGAAGAGCCAAATAGAATTATCTTGCATTTGATCCAGAAGATAATAGGAATCCACTGGAGTTTGTTTAGTGGGGGGAAAGTAGTGGGGCAGGGAGCTGTTATATAAGTAAGAAATTTGATTTAGGAATATCATTTTGGCAAGATTCAATGGAATAGGGAGAGACTTGTGGCAAGCCAACCAATCAGTAGGCTATTGTTAGACAACATATAGCATTCATATAATAAATGCAAAATGAATACAAAATAATTCACATAAATAATTCATAATAATCTACATGATAAAAATGGATTCAAGTAGAAGCATCTAGAGGATAAAATTGCATGGAGACAATAGCAATTAAGTTTTCCAAGAAAAAAAAAAAGGTGGTTTTAAAGAATGTAAAATGCAGAATTCATTGCATTCACAGGATGAAAGAACAAGTGCAAAAATAATTGGATGGGAAATGCTATGTGTATAAAACAGGCTATTATGATTGGTGTATAGAGATGAGTGAGGGATGTAATTAATGTGAAAAATATTGGAAAATACTAAAAAGATAGGAAGAAACTGTTGTGAAGAACTCTAAATGCCAACAAGAAAATTTTATTCTTGATGTCCAAGAAAATAAGGAATACATGAGATTCATGATAAAATTCACATGTGCTTTAGGGAAATTATCCTGGCAGTGTCAAGGATGCATTGAAGTAAAAGCACATTGAAGGCAGGAGAATAATTAGGAGGCTAATGTAACAGTTCAGTTGAGAATTGGTGAGGGCCTTAACTGAAGTGAGAAATGTGAGTGGAGAAGACAGATGAATTCAGATGATCTTGTCAAGAGAGAAGTTAAAAGATTTGGCTACTGATTGAGCAGAATACATTGACTTGCCTTTGAAAATTGTACACAAGTTTAATGATATCCCACCTTGTTTTTCCTGAAACAAGCTTCTGAGACATTTATGGGAAGAAAATGTCACATATGTATATATAAATAAAGTTACCTACTGTTTGGAAGTTAAATAGAAATATTATCATAAATTAGGAGGGCAGAGTATGTCATGAAATCTTTCTATATTCGTCTTGATCCTAGTCTAATTAAACCTACAAATGGTTAAATAGGAATGGAGTTTTCCCCAAAGAAGTTATATATTCAACAGTTTATAACCTTTTGCTTACAAAAATCAAAGTGAATTATTAAAAGTAATTTACTCTTCTGGTTTGGTTCCCAGAGCTGTGATAAAATAACCACTTGTTCAGTTACCTCATCTTGGACAAATTTCATTTCAGCTATCAAGGGACTCATATGTAGACGATTATTTGTGAAGCCTCTTTTTAAGTGAGAATATTTGTGAACGATTTCTTATTGCTGATGGGCATTTTTGAATTCTGTTGGTACAGGGCAAGTCATGCACACGATCATACATTTAGAATAAGACATGAATACATATCATTCATCTCACTAGTTTCTGTTTGAATGATAATTTATCACAAAAAGATTCCATCAATGCATAATAATTCCATAAAAGCCATGCGCAGCAATATGCAAATGTATAATTGTAATGCCTGGCATGAAACAATAAATGTTTTTTGAATTAGATATTGGGTTAGAATTTATGAAAAGCATATTAGAAAATTACTGGAACTAAAGACTCCGAAATAGTTTTTATCTCCACATTCTTCAGTGATGATCACAGAATAACCTTTTTGAAAGCAATTTTCTAGGTGTAAATGAAATTGCTGTCACAGTTGGCCTACTTTGAACAGCAAATCTAGAAATTGCTTGTTGTGCAAAGGTTACCGCGGCGTCATGACGACGGCGGTTCCGGCAGCTGCGTCGGAAGGAATGGCGGGTGGGTCAGCAACAAGGTCTCCGGCGTGGCCGCTGCTTCCAATGTTGCTGCTGACGCTTGTGTTTGTGTTTCCTGCGGCTTCCGAGCTTCAGGTGCCGCTGTTGTTCTGGTCAAGCTCTCGTGATTTATGGGCTCCGCTTGAAAATGCCCACGAAGGTCACATCACTACGGACATTCAGCTTTCTTCCTACCTAGACCGTGCCCTAGAGAAGGGACCTCGAAACGTGCTGCTGTTCCTGCAAGAAAAACTAAGTATCGAGGATTTCACTGCATATGGGGGGGTGTTTGGCGATAAGCAAGAGAGTGTTTTCTCTCACCTGGAGAATGCTCTGGAATCGGCTCCCTCTTCCTTGATCCTGCCTTCGGTGGACGCATATGCAGCCAGTACTTTGACTTCTTATCTGAAGAAGAAATCCGGAGCTAGTCCGCTCCAGATAGACCCAGCCACCCTGAGGAAGCTGAAGCCCAATGACATCTTCCCTGCACTGCTCCTCCTGAGACTGCCATATTTCACCAGTTCTGACTCGATGGCTCCCAAAGAAATACTGCTGGGCAATGATGAGATCATCGGGCAGGTGATGAGCGCCCTCAGGTCAGAAGATGTGCCCTATACAGCCATCCTGACTGCAGTTCGGCCTTCCCGGGTGGTTCGGGACTTGTCCCTGATATCTGGGGATCTGGGGCGGCACCTCCTCGGGGAAGATAAGGAATTTTACTCCCTACTGCCTGAAACGTCTCCTCTGCCGCCAGTGAGCTACAAAGATACGAAGTCTCGCATCCTCTTTTGGGCGGAGGACTTCACTGTCACCCATGAGAGTGAGACTCGTAACCTGACTGCACTCACTTTTGGAGCCCCAACACTCAACCTGACGGGCTCCAGCTGGAACAGCTCTTCTGCCCAGCTTGTTCTGACATATGATAACCTCTTTGGCCCATTCCTGACGATCAAGTTTATCCTGAGCAGTCAGTTCTACCCCGTTTCAGCCCAAAGCTGGTTCACCATGGAGAGCTTAGAGATCCACACCAACAGTTCATTGGTTATCTTCACTTCCCCTCAAGTCACGGCGCCTAGCATCTATTCCTTCCATTGCCAGTATGTTACCTTCAAAAGCTCGAAGGAAGTAAAGTCCTCGTTTGGTTCCTCTGACTGGCGTGTGAGTTTCTATAACTTCCAGATTCAGGCTTTCAACGTGTCAGATGAAAACTTCGCCCAGGCCAGTGATTGCGCCGGCTTCTTCTCTCCTGCTATCTGCATGGGGCTGGTCATCGCGATAGTGTTGTTGTTCTTCCTCCTCTATGGGCTGCACATGATCCTCAATCTGAACACCATGGATCGCTTTGATGATCGCAAGGCGGGTTTCCTTATTATAGCACAAGAATGACATTTTCAGTTATAGGTGAGGGGGTGGGGAGGGGGAAGGGACGAGCAGAAGGGTGGAAGGTGGAGTCATGTGTTGACTTTGCTTCCTTTTGGAAGAGCTACCAGATTACTACTCGTTTGTGCTTCCTCATTAGCTAAGCCTCCCTATACCTGTTTCTTCTTGTTTCCACCCCTAATTATCCCAGAGCCCGTTGTTTTCTTTGCCGGTCCTGAACGTGGTAACAAAAAGCTTTGTCTGCCTCTGACAAACAGCCCCAGTGAAAACCAGGCGGCTGGAGTTTAGGTCTGCCTTGAAGACACCTTGAGGCAGCACATGCCTTTTGGGGCTCTTTTCTGTGGTGCAGGAGGATAAGGAAGCAGTCAGTTTTTGTCCCCCTAATCTCTAATTTACAGTCACTCCCTATATAGCCACTCCTTGTCCACAACTGTTTATATTCACTCCAAATACACGCACACACGCACACCTTATGGGAAGGAGTATCTTTTTCTTCCTGATGACTGCCTAGCCTTATTTATCTTCCCTAAATGCTTACCCTCAGGTCTAGCTGCTTCATGTGTGAGATATATTCTGAGGATTGGTTAAATTGTAGTCCTGAGATTGGAAGATAATTCTAATTGGGGAAATGTATTTGTCTTGTTGTTGCTTACTGTTATCTTTTAGTTTTTTGGTGATGCTAAAATGGGATGTAATAAGAAATTGAAATAAAATGTTCAGTAAGCCTCAAAAAAAGCAAAAGAAAGAAATAGCATGCTTTATTCAACTGGGCGCAATCTGAGTATTCACTGAGCAATTTTCTCTGCTATTATGTCATCTATAGCACCCTTTCCCTTTAGGATCTCAGGAATCTTTATTGTTGTAATATCTTTCCTGTACCACAACATATACATACACACATTATAGACATTGGTACTTAGACTGGGAAACTCATTGAAACTTTCATGAGATTTTGGGTTTTTTTAGCTTTTTATATCCACTTGGGGCATAAGAGGCTTTTGGTGGGGGTAACAAAGGAATTCCAAGAATCCATGTATAAAGGGTGATATTTTGTGGAGGATGGTACATTCTCTCAGGAGACTTTCTAGTACAGTGAAAAGAATACTACTTCTGGGATGAGGGATCAAAAGTTATATCCTATTTCTGAAACTAGTATAAATTTGGGCAAGTTGCTACTTCAAAGGTCCCAAGTTTTATCAGCTGTAAGAACAAGATGTCATGAGATTAGTTGGCCAGAGGATCATAATTCATGTTATAATAGATTTAGAGCTAGAATAGAACTTAGAAACCATCATTTCGAAACCCCTCATGTTATAGATGGGGAAACTGAGACCCGGAAAATTTAAGTTATCCCCAGCAGCACACAATTGCCAAATTCCTTAGGAAGGATTTGAACTTTTATCTTCTAGATTCTAAAATCAGTGCATTGTAGCACTTACCTAGTAATTGAGACTCTTTCTAATTCTACGTCTATGGTACTCTGGGACCTTGCAGTCACATTGAGCTATCTCTATTATGTTGTCCCACAGAATAGTATTTGAGTGTAGGTGGTAGTGTGAGCAGTGGAAGGTGAAGGAAAGAACTAAACTTTTTAACCTGCCTTCTCTTTTTCGAATGGATAATACAGACTTTCTCACTTGTACTTCAGAAGCACTGACAAGACATTCTGGGAGTGGAAAACCTAGAGGATTGTTAAGTAGAAGGTCAGACAACATGGAGCTCTTAAAGCATATTATTCAAGGACTTAAATTATAGAAAAACAGACTCAGCACCGACTGGAAAGGAGGTCATTAAAGATATCGAAGACAGGAAAGTTAATGTATAGACAACAGTGACAGAGTCAGGATTTTCAAAATTCTAGAACCTATTGAGAGTAAGTGGTAGAATTTACATGGTAAATTAAAATTGTTCAGATTGATGCATATTACTGATCGTGGCTCAAGACTAAGAATTTAGATGGGAAAAAACTTTATGTATTTTATGGCTTTTCATAAATGTTTTCTCTGAAAACTAGCAAAACTAAACAGTGTCAAATCCAAATTTAAATTATTTTAGCAGGGAAAAAAATTGGTGACTGATTATAAAATAAAATATTGACCAATCAGTCAGCTCTTCACAACAAAGTTGTAAAATTATTAACATTAAAATAAAATTCATCTCAAAACAAGCTGAGAGTAAGAACACACACAATAAAACTGAGAAAACTCCAATTGAACCTATTATTTAATTTAAAATATATTTTATTAATGTTATAAATTTATTTTCATTTGGGAAGGAACAAGCTCTTCCTCAAATACACTCCTCTTTTTTAACAAAGAAAAATAAAACCTCCTTATATACCACCTTATATAATGATTTCACTTAATATGTACCATATTTCCATAGTAAAGCATTTAGCAAAGTGTCATGCACATAGTAGGTACTTGTTCTATTCCTCTTTCTTTGCCCTTTTGATATTTTCCAGCTATGTGACCCAGGGTAAGTCAATTAAGCTCAGTCTGCCTTAGTTTCCTCATACCTAAAATGGAGTTAATAAAAGCACCATTTCCCAAAGATTATTATGAGGATCAAATGAGGTAATTAAAAATAATTTGGAACAATGTCTGTCACACAGTAAACTCTGTATACATGTTACTTATTATTATTAGTGTTATTATTGAGCTATGTTTCATTATCTTTCTGATAGCTTCATTAGTTTTTCAATTAGTATTTGTCTTTCTACTGATGGTACTTTAATTTCCAATTTATTTTATCACTGTATGTTCCTTTCCTTCTTCAAATTACTTAATGCGTCAGTTCATATAAATTTTCCCATATTTACTGGAGATTCTCTTTGTCATTATACAATTACGAAATATTATTTTAAAACATTCTTCAACTGGGTTAAAATATATAAATGCTTTAGTCACTCTCCATGATGCAAAAATTTATAATGCCAAATAATTTGACTAATTCATAGCTCCATCAGCAGTCTGTTAGTATATTTGTCTTATCTCAGGCTCTTCAACATCAATTAGTTTTTGCAACAGCTTGGAAAGAAACATGAAATATGCAAATTTAGAGATATATCCATTACAAATGTTCATATGGACTATTTGTGCCAGATTTATAATAGAACCTTCTGAGCTTGTATTGGTCTGATCAGCTACAGGTAGACATATTATTTTTTTTACCTTAACATAGTGATATAATTTTGCTTCTCTTCAAGCATTAAAGGTAACAGCCAACCAATTTAGAGTTTGACATGAAACATCAGAGTAGTATTAATTTGCATTTGTTTTACCACTAGTAATTTTAGCACATTTAAAATTTTATCTTTTATTGAAAACTCTCCATATATTTTTATATATTATAATATATTAATATACATATATTAATATTAGGGAATACATTTGTTATACAGCTAAATTGCTATATGTTATAAAATCAGATTTTTATCAGTGTAAATTTATATAATATTTTTCTTCAATACTCTCATTTTATTAATACAAATTTTTTTTTAAATTTCACATTATCACTATTGTCTACTTTTTCATTTGTGGTCTCTGCTTTTAGAGGAAAAAAAACATAATTATGGTCCATCTTGTTCTATTGTTCTTAATAACAATGACTGCAAATTCCTTTCATATTTTTATTTCGAGCTTACTGTGATATATGACATAAGCTGTTGCTTCAACAATTTCTTTTTTTGCCAAAATTTTTTTCTTAAAACGTTTCATGTCAAAAATGGTGTCTCTACCCCTTACCTAATGTTCTTTGGTTTATGAAACACTAGAGTGGTTTTTTTTTTTTTTCTATTTTCTTTTCTTTTTACTTTTTTTTTTTTTTTTTTGCATTTCTAGTCTTTCGCAATCCCATTTTTGTCTTTAACAAATATAAAAGTTTTGATAATTTCTGCTCTATGATGTACTTTGAAGTATACTTATATTATACTTCCTTCATTCATAGTTTTTCCTCATTTCTTTTGAGATTGAATGTCTTTTAATACTTCAAATAGAAATTGTTAATGTTTTGTTTAGTTCTGTTACACATTATCTTGCAAATTAGGCTACTATAAAATTGAATGGAGACAATTAGGCAATTTAGTAGAATGCTGGGCCTAGGGTCAGTAAGATTCATCTTCCTGATTTCAAATCTGACCTATTACAAGATGTGTGATCCTAAGAGATTCACTTAACCCTGTTTGCCTCAATTTCCATATCTTTAAAATGAACTGGAGAAGAACACAGGAAATCATTCCAGTATTTTTACCAAGAAACATCAAATGGGATCACACAGAGTCAGATATAAATGAATAACATGATTAAATATGTAAATTTATTCAGGGAGGATCATTTTTCTTGTAATTATAAACATTGAATATCTTGCCAATTAGTTTGTCTTCATGTATTTCAGTATAGGATGGTTGGTATTTGTGTACCAAACTCTCTAGGATCACTCTCCCAACTGAGCACTGATTCAAATAGATTTAGATCAATGGCTGGAGACTATCACTCCTCTATCATATCCTTGTAGAGATAAATGAAACTAGGGATACTAATACTATTGTTTCGATTTTTCCACCTAAGTTCTCTCCACTAATAATAAATAATTCAGACAATTAATATTTTTAAACAGTATTTCCTGAAACATTATATTAAAGAAATAGTATAAAATAACAAAATAAATTGTATAAAATTTCTACCCTAAAATGCTATCCCTTCTTTGTCATGTAAAACATTCTTCACTCTAATGCCCAACCTCAACATTTATTTGGAACTGCTCACTTCAAAGTTACCAATGGGTTCTTATCTAATAAACTGAATGCCATTTTGTGAATTCCCCATCATTTTATTATTATTAATCTCAGATAGTTATTTTTTTTTGTTTTTCCCTCAATAGTGTTTTATTTTTTTCCAATTACATGTAAAGATATACTTCTCTATAAGACTTTGATTTACAACTTTTTCTTTCTCCTTCCCTTCCCCTCCCCCAAATAGCAAACAATCTGATAAAGGTTATACAATCATATTAAACATGTACAATTATTTTAAACATATTTCCACATTAGTCATGTTATGAAAAAAGTCAGAACTAGCAGAAAAAAACAAGAGAGAGGAATAAAAGTGAAAATAGTGTGCTTTGATCTGCCTTCAATTTCCATAGTTCTTTACTGAATGTGGATGTCATCTTCTATCACAAGTTTATTGGAATTATCTTGGAAAACTATTGCTGAGAAGAGCTAAGTCTATTATATTTGATCATCACACAATGTTTCTGTTGCTGTGTATAATATTCCTCTAGTTCTGTTCACTTCACTCAGCATCAGTTCATATAAGTCTAAGCAGGTTTTTCTGAAATCTGCCTGCTCATCATTTCTAATAATATATTATATTACATTCAAACACCCCCACTTATTCAGCAATTCCCCAATTGAAGGGAATCCATTCAATGTCCAATTCCTTACCACTAAAAAAAAAAAGAGCTGCTTTAAGCATTTTTATACAAGTGGGTCCTTTTCTCTCTTTCATGAGTTCTTTGGGATACAGACCTTGTACAGATATTGCTGGATCAAAGGGTATGCACAGTTTTATAGTCCTTTTGCATAGTTGCAAATTGCTTTCCAAATTGGTTGGAGTGGTTCACAATTTTATCAATAATGTATTAGTGTTCCAGTTTCTCCCCTCTAACATTTGTCATTTTCTTTTTTTTGTCATCTTAGCCAATCTGATAGGTATGTCAGTTATTTTAATGTGTATTTCTCAAATTAATAGTGTTCCTCCTTCTTTTTGATGTTTTTGTAGCATTTGGCAGGGTTGATTACCTCCTCCTGGATGCTTTCCTCTTTCTGACTGTTCTCCCTTGTTTTATTTATATGTTTAGTTGATCTTTCTCCATCCCTTTTGCTGGATCATTATCCGTGTTATATTATGGGCTGTTAATTTCACAGAGAAATTGGGAATGCTTATCTTTTCTTTCTGTTTCCTTCCACTTGGTGACGTCATGAATTCTCATGTTGTCAGTTATGATTCCTCTGCACATAATCCAAAATCTATTTATCTACCCCAATTCTGCATTGCCAAGTGTTCGCTGAACATTGTAAGTTATCTGTCCTGGAGACATCACAAAATTCAATATGTCTAAAACAGAAATTATTATATTTTCTTATAAATGTTTAGGTCTTTGGAATTTCTTTTTTCTTGTGAAGGCCAACACCATATTTCCAATTACCCCTTTTTCTTTGACACCTTACTCTCACTCACCTCATATATGCCTTCTTTGCCAAATCTTGTAATTTTGTTTTTTATAACATCTCTCCTATATGTCTTGCTTCTATAGAACCAATCACCTTTGTTCAAGACCTTGTCACCTCTTCCTAGATTGTTGCAATTGATTTCTAACTATTTGTGCTCCTGAAGGACTCTTCTTTGTTCCAATTTATCTTCCACATAGCTACCAGAAAGATTTTCTTAAATCCCAGAATCCCAAAAATAACAATGTAAATCCTCTATTCAATAAATTCCAACTCTTCCTTTTTTTTTTTTTTTTTACTTACAAGATTATTTAAAAAGTGCTTTTTGCCATTTAAAATTCTTTACAAATTAAGTTGATGTCCATCAGTTGGGGAATGACTAAATAAGTTATGTTATATGAAGATAATAGAATATTATTGTTCCATAAGAAATGATGAGCTGACTGATTTCGGAAAATCTGGGAAGACCTACGTAAACTGAAGCTGAGTGAAGTGAACAGAACCAAGAGAATGGTTTCCATGATAACAAGAAGATTATGTGATGATCAACTATGAAGGACTTGGATCTAATCAACAATGTGATGATTCAAGACAAATCCAATCGATTTGGGATAGAATATTCCAATTTCTTATAGAGATAGAACTATGGAGACTGATTGTGGATTGAAGCACAGTATTCATACCTTTTTTGTTTCTTTCTTTCTTTTTCATGTTCCCCCTTCCATCCCCTTTGGTTTAATTTTTCTTGCATGGCATGAGAAATTGTGGAAATGTGTTTGAAAAGATTGCACATACTTAACCTATGTCAGATTGCTGTCTTGGGCAGGGGAAAATTCAAAAGGGAGGGAGAGAGGGAGGGAAAATTATAGAGCACGATGTTTTACAAAAATAAATGTTGGAAACTATCTTTATATATATTTGAAAAAATAAAATACTATTGAAAAAATTCAATTTCTATTTTACTGTACTCCTTGAATTCTAAGAGACTGACATACCAGCTTATTTATTATTCTCTACACACAATATTTTATTTCCCATATCAGTGCTAATGATTATTTCCCATATCTGAAATGCTCTCAGATCTAATCCCTAAGATTTAGGATCTCTGGTTACCTTTGAGACTCAACTCTCAAGAGTCATCTCCTCTGGTAGACATAAAGCTGTAAGGTTATATGTCATATATTCTGTATTAATTTTGTATATTCTTATTTATATATGTTATCCCCTTGATTAGAATTTAAACATATTTCATTAATTTTTTTATTTGTATCTTCTCATCACACATCTAGTGATACCTGAAGTGGAATTCAAACTTGAATCCTGATTCTAAACTTAGTGCTCTCAGAAGTATACTATCTTCCATATCCCTTGGCTTCTTGGAGCATATATTGTGGTGACAAACTCATAAATTTACTTTACATAAAACATTAATATAGTAATATAACTCCCTACTCCCAGGATCCTGAAAGTCAAATATAACATCCTTCTATTTTTACTTTAATTATTATGGGTCTATCTTTTGCGCTTGGCAAAACTATCTGATGTTTACCTACTATACTGGGATATGTCGCGCATTTATTTTTTAATATATTCCCCTCAGGATAGAGAATTTGGCTCTTTGGATCAAGGATATTACACTTCTGAGTGCTGAGTACAGTGCCTCAAATCCTGTGGGTGATCAATGCTAATGACAAAAGACTCCCAGGAAAATAACATGATGGTCAGATGAAATTAAATCATCTAGATTTGACAAAACATACCGTATGTTACAATTGCCTTTAATGAAGTGAAAATATCCATCATTGGAAGCTACAAAGAGTTCAACAGACCTTCAACATTTCAAATTATTAGAAATAAATTAAGAATGGTGTACAATTTGAAGGGAATATTTGCCTATCAGTATAAGTATTTTACAATGACTTCAGAAGCATTATTAGAAAACTCAAAATAATAAGTACTTAGCCTTCTAGCTTCTCAATCCAAGGGATAAAAAGTATTTCAGATTTTTGGTGGGATATTATTTTCCTTTACTTTTGAAAACAATATTTGAAAGTTCCTTTCTTGGGCACTGGATATTTTTTTTGGAAGAACCTTTTGGAAACATCAATTCATTTTACAGAAATGAAAGCAATGACACCTTTGTTTGTCTGATGTCTATTTTTCATATTTATATTCAAAAAAGAAAGCTTCTGGCTTGATTTCATGAAAAACAACAGGCATATTATTGGAAAACCAGCCACCAAGTCCAAGTTTGGGTGGATAATTGAAGGATTGATTATCCCAGAGAATAGGTAGCTTTTATTATCTGCAGATGGCTGGCTTCAGCTCATTTGACAATGTGTGCATCCTTAATTGTGGCAGAAGCCTTCCTGCTGTGTATCTGTCAAAGGATTTAAAATAGAGTCTAAGAGATTTTTTTCCTTTTGTCTCAGCAAAGGGGAAAAGAAAAAAAAAAACTCTTTAAAATGACTTAAAAACAATCTAATTTTGAATCCAATTTGACCTATTCTAATTTTGAGGGGGAAAAAGTGGTTAAAACACTTACATTTAAATAATTAAAGTAATCTGGTATTTACATTTCAACCAAAAAAAAAAAAAAACTGAGATGGATGGAGCAACCTGATATATAGAACATGATTTCTTGAGGCAAAATTACTCCTGATCTGATGAGATGTAATACTAGGATCTAAATTTTTGAATAATAGGAAAGTGGGGGGCAGGAAGAGCTAAAATCATGTCTTAATGGTTTATCAAGGTAAATTTAATTTTCTGTTAGTTTAGAAATTCAAAAAACATTTTTGTGGGTACTTCCAAAAGCATAGAATTCTTAAAACTCAGAACAAAGAGATAGCATAGTGTAGTAAAAAGAACAGTTGTTCTACATTCAGGGATTTGGATCCTTATTCTTCTATTTGCTTTCCAATCCACCTCTCATTTTCCTGCCAAATTGATATTGTTTAAAATTATTTAAAAGAATGTTTCCCACCTCTTCAAGAAACTCAAATTCCTTCTTGGCTTTTGTCTAAGTTAATTTGTCTCTTTAGTATTTAAAGACCTCATATACAAATAAATTCGTAAACAAGCATTTATTTGTTGACTACATACTTCAGATTCTGTGGTAGGCTCTGGAAATGCAAAGCCCAAAGTGTAATAGCCATTGAATTAAAAAAAAAAAAAGTATAACATCGCCAGTATAGACAACATTGTAGTTATATACAAAATACCTACTAAATAGAAAGAAGGCCATTGTGGGTGATATGAAGAGGCAGAAGCATTCAAAGTTAAAGAGGATCAGGAAAGTAATCATATACAAAGTAATATTTTGGTTAAGCAAAGCCTTTTGGAAAACTAGAGATTGAAAAAGCAGAGGTGAGGGGAAAGGTCTTTGTAGTCATGAGTGAAAGGGAAGAAGGGAACAAGAATTTATTAAATTCCAATTATGTGCCAGAAAATATGATAAGCGCCTTACAAATATTATATTAGTTGATGTTTATATCAACCTTGAGATAAATGGTATGCAGCCATTTTAGTGGGGAAGGTAGGGGTTTTCTTGACAAAGATACTGGAATGGTTGGCCGTTTCTTTCTCCAGCTCATTTTACATATAAGGAAACTGAGGCAAACATGGTTAAGTGCTTGGTTATAGTAATAAGTGTTTGAGGCTGTTTCTGAAGCCTGATCTTTCTCGGGTCATTCTGTCCACTGTACCATCTTGCTACCCAGTAGCCTACAAAGTGATGATGATCAGTGAAAAATAATCAAAGGCAGAGTAGACTTCCAGTTTTATTGCATGTTATTTCCCCCATACATACATCATTTACTAGCCAAAACTAGCCAAGTCTAATCAAACTAATATATCTGCTGCTGTTTTATAAGACATTTCATCTTTTGTTTCTATGACTTTGCAAAGGCTGTTTTTCATATATTCATCTCTTCCTCACCTTTTCCCTCCCATGTATGTCTTGAACCAGATTGGCACCTGCAACAGGCAGAAGATTCCAGTTCCTTATGTTAACTGTGTCCTGCATGCCCAGTAGGATAAAGGTAGAAACAATGAGGAGTAATTTTCAGCATTTGCTTTCATCATTGTCTTTTCATAGGCTTTTATTTGGTGTTTTATTCTTTCTACTTGCTTGTGGATTCAGTTTTCATTATGGCAGATTTAGAGAATATTTCTGCATTTGTTTTTGTTTTTGAGGACTGAGGTACAAGATGGTTGATGTAGAACTTGGAGGCCTTGTCCTTGGCCTTGTCAATCAGGCCTTTGCAGTGAGAGTTTTATAAATTATTTTTCTTGCAAATTTCCTGCCACACGATTGATTGAAAGGTTAAGATAACTCTATTCTTTTTAATTTTTGTTAATGAAAAAAATTAGATCAGAACAAAATGTAGCTTTAAAATTTCTCCTTCAAGGAGGTGTTTCACAGGAATATTTTATGAATCTGTGGTAGTTACAGAAATAGAGATGTTTGTTCAGCAATTATTCAATTATGAAGAGAAGTAGAAAACAGCGTAGGAATATAATTTTACTAAATATTTTGACATTATTACTTAGTTTACACAACATTTAATACAAATAGAAGTGATTGTGAAATCTTGATTGTGAAATCTTTTGGAAAATTAATTTCCTAGATGAAATTTGGTTAATTGCAAAAAATTTCAAATATACAGAACCTCCTGAATCATACATTCACCTTCTTGAAATATTTTGACCAAACAATCAGTTTAAAAAACAACAACCACCATGATGAAGAATGTCTATTCTCTTGATACCATATGCAGCTGAAAGGACAATTTGTGAATTTGACTAGTAACTAGTAATGTAGTACTAGTAACTAGTAACTAGTAATGTAGCAAATTCTATCAAAGGATTATGAAATGAGCAAGAAAGGGAACTCAAAAATCATCTAGTCTAAATCTTTCCTTTTCCAAATGTGGCAGAAACTAAGTGATTTACCTAAGATCACAAATGAGTTCAAAGGTAAGTTGTGAACTCCAGTGCTACTTCTTCATAGTGTTCTTATTAATGTATCATTGGAATAGGAGATAATAATTCTCTCACCAGAAACCAATCACTTCTTATTAAGAAAAAGTTAATTGTATTTTATTTTTGTGATCTTGTTTCAAATCTTCCCTGACCTTAACTTCTGACTCATTTCTTGAAGAAAGTATTCATTGTAAGTAATTTGACCATATAGTAAAAGTTAATTATTTTGGATGAGATTACAAACAGAGGGTCTATTAGCTACTGGGTTGGAAATCTCAATCCTTCAGTATTACTGCCTAGAAACTTGAGGAAAGGAACTTAATTTATGAGTCCAGTGTGAGAAGGGGGAGTGAACCCAAAGCATTTACAGCATACTAATTTTATTTGTAAAAGGTTTTTTTTGTTTGTTTGTTTGTTTGTTTTTTAAATTTCACTACTTCCTTATTGCTACAATATATGTCGGTATATAAATTGTAGTTGTCATCATGATCTTCATTGTGTTTGTGCTAATTATGAGTACTTCAAGACAAGTTGATCATGTACCTTATTTATGAATTGTAATATTCAAATGACTTCAAATAAATATCTGCTCAATACAAATGCCAAAAAAAGCCAAAAAAGCTACTAAAAAAAAATTATCCCTTTTTTTTAAATAAAACATTATCATAGAGCTGATGATCATGGGGATTTTTATTACTCCCTTAGATATTAGTGTCACCTACAAAAATTCCCTTGTATTTATTTTGTGTATATATTGACATGTGTCCATGTTGAAATAATATAAGCTCTTTGAGCACAGGAAACATTTTATTTTTTTTTTATCTTTGTATATCTAACACAACAGATTTCTTGGCATTTGATAAATGATTGATTAACTTGAATTCTTAACATTAAAAAAGAGTGTTACTAGAAACAAACTGTAAGGGATAGAAAGATCATTGAGGCTTTTAATAACACCTGCCATGTCAATATTTAAATATGAACAACCTTTCACATCATATTCACAAATTAAACACTAATCCCAAGAAGATGTGATTTTTTTTCCAAGGTCTAAAATAATAAATTTCATTCCTTATGAAATCTTGTGAAGAACTAATAAATTCTGCAACCACGTGTATTTATACACACACACACACACACACACACACAGGCATGTACACAATACCTATCATATAAATATATATTATGATGTATATGTTTACATATGTGCCTAAGCATGTTGTATGGATATATGTACACACACGTGTGTGTGTGTGAGTGTAATGTATATGTGTATATACACACAAAAATATATATATTTGAAACTCCAGGCTCTCAGAGTTCCTTCCAAGAATCCTGAAGGGAGGAATGGTACTCTTCTTATGGTAACCTATATGGTTCCAGTGTAATTGAAAAGTGTTGGCCAAGTATGATGCTACATGTCAATTTTATTTGTAGCATATTTTTCATTCTTCACAGAAGGTTTTCATCACTTTATTTCTTGCAAATTACATACATACATACATCTGCATAAACATATGCATATATATGTTGATATAAGTATATATTACATTTGTATCTGTAATGCATATGCATATGTTTCAATGTATATATTGAATAATCAGATCATTGTTTTAGAAAGGCTTTATATAAGTTGTGTATGGTAGGACTTTTCAGGTTCAAAATAGCAATGAAACAGCTATTTCTAAGTGTGAACTGTGCACATCATCTGCAAAATCGTGGCATGTGTACTTGGGCACATATACATACATATGCATAAATACATGCATGTACACACATACATATAGGTTTCTTATGGAACTATTGTCTTCCTTCAGGAGGAAAGGATCTCCTTCTCTGTGATCTATCTTCTATCTTCTCATATTGATGTATGAGAACTATATTCATGGAAATAGTGAAGTTCTTTAACTTCATAAAATTTTGCTAAGGCTAGTAGTGTTTTAGGACATCTTCCAGAAGCTGAAAAAGAGATTTCTTTGAGAATAGTCACAAAGGGGAGAGAGATAAAGCTAAGATGGCAGAAGAAAGGCAGGAATTCACCCAACCTTCCCCCTAAACTGCTTCAAATTACTTAAAGACTAAGCACATTTTATAGCTTCAGAACACCCAGAAAGATGGAGTATAACATTCTCCAGCAAAGGTGACTTAGAAGCTCAGAGAAAAAGTGACTGACCCCAGTGTAGGAACGCAGCATACAATCCCAGGCCTGCATAGCACAGCCTCAGCTCCTATTCTGACCTCATGTT
The DNA here is from genome assembly GCF_016432865.1 of Antechinus flavipes. Classification (NCBI taxonomy): domain Eukaryota; kingdom Metazoa; phylum Chordata; class Mammalia; order Dasyuromorphia; family Dasyuridae; genus Antechinus; species Antechinus flavipes. Next base: position 571,213,606 of record NC_067398.1, on the reverse strand, counting down.
AGTTAAGCAGGCACAGGCCTAGGGATCTCTGAATCAGCATTGGTGCTGGCACTTTCTAGGCCCCTAAGCCCAGAGGCACCAAACTTGACTTGGAAGGCCAGCAGAAAAGGTCTGTGGCAACAGGATGGGAGTCGAGCGGGCAATCCCAGTGCAGCCGCACCAACCCAGTCCCAGCCTCAACCCCAGCGAAGCAGCACTCTTCTTTATCACACTAAATCTTATAGCTACAGCGGGGCAGGGGCATTCTTAAGATCTCCAGGTTGGAAAAGAAAAGATTTTGGTCAGATCCCTAGAATGATCTCTGAAAACAGCTGTACAAACCCCCTAGAGTTTGGGACAGTGCACTCAAGAAACAAAGTCCCACCTTAACACAGAATTAAAAGCTGTGTAATAGGCTAGGGAAGTAAACTGGACAACAAAAATATTTTTGACCAAAGAAAGTTACAAAGAAACCTACTATGTTGACAAGGAAAATCAATGTTGACTCAGATGGAAACAAAGTCAAAGTTCTTACATCCAAAGTCTTCAAGAAAAATATTCTCAGGTTAGGGAAGAGCTCAAAAGGGATTTTGTAAATCAAGTAAGCGAGATAGAGGAAAATTGGGAGTGGTTCAACAGGAAATACAAAAAACTAATGAGGAGAAAAATGCCTTAAAAACCAAAACTGGACAATAAGGAAAGAGGTACAAAAACTCAAAGAGGAAAATAATGCCTTTAAAATCAGAATTGAACAAATAGAACCTAATGGTTTAATGAAAAATCAATATGCAATAAAGCAAAACCAAAAAGAAAAAAAGTGAAATATCTCATTGAAAAAAAATTACCTGAAAAATAGATTCAAGAGAGAACATTTAAAAATTATTGGTTTATTAGAAAATCATGATTTAAAAAAAGGGCCTGGACATCACCTTCCATGAAACTATTAAGGAAAACTGTCCTAATGTTCTAGAACCAGTGGGTAAAATAGAAATTGGAAAGAATCCACTAATCCCCTCCTGAAAGTAATCCCCAATTGAAAACTCCCAGGAATATCAAAGCCAAATTCCATAATTCTCAAGTTAAGGAGAAAATGTTGCAAACATCCAGAAAAAAAATAATTCAAATATAGTGGATCCATAGTCAGGATGATACAAGATTTCTTCATTAAAGAACCAAAGAGCTTGGAATATGATATTCTGGAGAACAATTGAGCTAGGATTACCTCCAAAAATCACCTACCCAGGAAAAAAATGAATATAATCCTTCAGGGTAAAATGTAGATATTCAAATGAAATAGAGGATTTTTAAGACTTCATGATGAAATGACCAGAGAGGAATGGAAAATTTGATCTTCAAATACAGGACTCAGGAAAAGCATAAGAAGGTAATCAGGAAAGTGATATCATAAGGTTAACAACATTTATATATCTGTTTACATTCCCACATATAAAGATGATATTTATAACTCATTATAACTTTCTTATTATTATGGCAGTTTGAAGGAATATATCTATCTATATAGATAGATAGATAGACAGACAGACAGAGGGCATAAATGTGAGTAGAATATGGAAGAAATATTATCAAAAATGATGAAATTAAGGGGTGACAATGAGGAAAATGGAAAGGGAGAAGTGGAATGCTATAAATTATTGGCCATAAATAGATATAAGAAAAAGCTTTTTCTGTGGATGATAATTTGGGAGGAAAGGGTGAGTGAGCAAACCTTACTCTCTTAAGAATTTGCTCACAGAGGAAAAAAAAACATACACATTCAATATTAATATGGAAATTTATCTTACCCTAAAGAAAATAGGAAAAGAAGGGTATATACAGGAAAGTGGGAGAGTCATAAAAGAGAGGGCATAGGGAAGGCAATGATCAGTAGCAAAACATTTTTGAGGGTGGACAGGGTGAATGTAGAGAATAGAATAAATATGGTGAAATGTAGTTAGACATAGTAATAGTAAAAAAACATTTTGTTTATAATTTTAATTGTAATTGTAAAAAGTATCACATTTCTCTGATAAGGCCTTATTTCTCAAACAGAAGGAACTGAGTCAAATTTATAAAAAAATATAAGAGCCATGCCTTAATTTATAAAAGGATCAAAAATATGATCTATGACTAAAGTGTTAAAATTCATGGATATCCTTTTACTTAATAATACCACTAGTATGTATGAATAAAAAAAGAATTTTTAAAAGGATAAAAATAAATTATTATTTATTATATGTAACATTTGCAGTAGTTCTCTCCTTAGGGCAAAAAATTGAATATTGAGGAGATGCCAATAAATTGAGGAATAGTTGAATAAATTGTGGTATGTGATTGTCACTTTATTTTTCTGTTGGAAATTATGAGCAGGATGCTCTCAGAAAAACCTAGGAAGTCCTCTAAAAATGAAAGCAAAGTGAAATGTACTGTATATAAAGTAATTACAATGCTGTATAATGATCAGCTGTAAATATCATTCCTACAATGATCCATAACTACTCTGATGCACTTATAATGAAAAATTTCATCTATATCCAGAGATGTCTGGGTCTCTTTCTGTGTCTCTCTGTGTCTGTCTCTCTCTGTGTCTTTCTCTCTTTCTCTTTGTCTCTCTTGTCTCATTAACTTTATTTTTCTTGTTAAGGTGTAAGCAATTTATGTTTTCTTTTACAACATGACTTTTATGTAAATGTTTTGCATAACTTCACTTGTTCTTTCTTAATAGGGGTAGAGATAAGGAATCTGGAACTCAAAAGTTTTAAAACAAATAAAAATGTTTTAAATGTAACTGGAATAAAGTATTAAATAAATACTTATATAAAAGAGATAATAGTCACAAAAATAGACAACTTGAAGAATAAGAATGAGACCATGCATATATTCCCACAATATTTGTCTAAGATTACTAGGATCCTGAAATATATTTTAGAAATTAGGCATTTATCAGAACCTTTGAATGGAAAATATTTTCTCAGTTTATTGCTTCCCTCTTGTCTGCATTAGTTTTGTTTGTACAAAAAGTTTTTAACTTAATATTAAAAAAATTCTATTTTGTGACCAATAATTATCTCTAGTTCTGAAGCTATAAAATTTGCTTAGTCTTTATTTAAAGTGATTCAGAGCAGTTTGGGAGGAAGATACAAGCCATTCTCCAAATGATAAATGGTCAAAGGATGTGAACAATTTTCAGAAAGAAATTGAAACTATTTGTAGTCATATAAAAAAAAGTGTTCCAAATCACTACTGATCAGAGAAATGCAAATTAAGACAACTCTGAGATACCACTACATAACTGTCATATTGGCAAAGATAACAATGTTGGAGGGGATGTGGGAAAACTGGGACACTGATACATTGTTGGTGGAACTGTGAACAAATCCACCCTCTGGAGAACACTTTGGAATTATGTCTAAAAGGCTATCAAACTTTGCATACCCTTTGATCCATCAGTATTTCTACTGGTATTATATCCCAAAAAGATCTTAAAGGAGGGAAAGGGCCCCACATGTGTGAGAATGTTTGTGGCAGCCCTTTTTGTAATGGCAAGATATTGGAAACTAAGTGGATGTTCATCAATTGGAGAATGGCTGAACATATTGTGGCATATGAATGTTATGGAATGTTATTGTTCTGTAAGAAACAACCAACAGGATGATTTTAGAGAAGCCTGAAGAGACTTATGTGAACTGAAGTTAAGTATAGAGAGAAGAACCAAGGAGATTATTGTACATGGTAACAACGATCCATTCTCATTCTACTGGATGTGGATCTCTTCAACAATGTGCCACTTGTTCAATGATGAAGAGAGCCATCTGCATCCAGAGAGAGGACTGTGAGAGCTGAGTATAGGCCACAACATAGCATTCTCACTCTCTCTGTTGTTTGCTTGCATTTTGTTTTCTTACTCAGTTTTTTCCTTCCTTCTTGATCTGATTTTTCTTGTGCAGCAAGATAACTGAACAAATATGTATGTGTGTGTGTGGCTGTGTGTGTGTGTCTGTGTGTAATATATATATATATATATATATATTATTGTGTGTAACATAATATATATATATATATATATGTGATTTAACATATATTTTAACATTTTCAACATTTATTGAACTGCCACCTTGGTGAGGGGGTGGGGGGAAGGAGGGGAAAATTTGGAACAAAAGGTTTAATATTGAAAAAATTCTTATGTATATGTTTTTTAAAAATGAAAAACTTTAATAAAATAATAATAAAGAAGAATAGGGAGAATATAACAATATGTGCAAAGACTGAAATAAATAATTTCATTGTAAAAAAGTGAAGAATCAAAAGGTTAGTTTGTTTATTACAATCCTATGGTTTATTAGAAGTAAAGTATTATGTAGGCCAAAGTTGAAATGGATCCTAAGAAGCACTCTTATTTTATCATATTTTTATTCAATTTTCCATTATGAAATTCAACAAGTGATGCCTTACAAAATGGGTAAAACTTTGTTTTGATGAAAACTGATAAATTTCATTGGAATCCTAATTTTCCTAAATTATGATTTTCAGTAAATCAACATACAAGTACAAAAGAATATAATATATTGAAATGGTTTGATATGCCAAGAAGATAATTGTAGATAAAATTAATATACATATATATACTTACATGCATGTATATATGACTATACACACACACACACAATATATATATATATATATATATATATATATCTTAAAACAGTTTTGTATTTGCTTAAAATAATTTGAAATCCATTCAAAATGTCTTGTCTTAAATAGGAACATATTACTCACAGAACATAGTGTGTTGCCTGAAATACCGAGGCATTTAGATAAAATGAATATATAATGAGATTTTATTTTTATTTTGAAAATATACTAAATTTAAAAAGATCATTATAATTAACTATCAAGGGGTAAAGCCAAGAGGGCAGAGAATAGACATGATTGTATCTAACCTTCAAGATCCCCCTCACATCAATAGCACATTAAGCCTCTGAGCTGGTTTTGGAGTGACAGGACCCACAAATATTTGGAGGGCTACACATTTCCAGAAGAAGATACTTTGGAAGAACTTCAGAACAGGTTTATTTCAATAGAGCAAAGGGACAGTCTGCAGAGCGCAGACCATAGGAGAGTGAGCCCAGGGCAGGGAGCAAGGGCAAGGAGGCAGACTGTTGCTGCATCTGCACATAGAGGGAATGTACTTTGAGGATCTTAGGCTACTCTGTCCTAGTTTCCAACTGGTGGTTTAGCATATTTGCTGCATGACACCCAAAAATAAATACAAAAGGCAAATTGTAAGCCACTGAGCCCCAGAAATACCTGGGACCTGGCTGCAATTACACAGCACTAGAAGTCAGTCAGAAGCAGTGGCCCCAGGGCAAACTAACATGGCTGTTCCCCCTTTGGCTTAAAAGTAAACCTCAACCCATAAAAAATGAGCAAAAAATGAAAAAGAACTCTGACCATAGGGAGCTTTTATGGAGAGAGAGAAGAACAGACCTCAAAAGCTGAGAAATCTAAAGGCAAACCAGCTGCAGATAAAGCTTCAAAGGATGATAAGATCTGTTCCCAATTTCACAAGGCTTTCTTGGAAGAATTCAAAAAAATATCTTAAGAGGGTTAGAAGAAAAAGAGTAAAGGAAATGAGATCTTTTCAAGAAGATATGGAAAGGCAAAACAATAAATGATCTAAATATATTTATATTTAGTGAAATGGAAAAGGCATGTTAACTCCCTACAAAATAGATTTGATGAAATGGAAAAAGGTATATAACTCCTTACAAAACATATATGAAAAAGAAACCAATTCATTAAAAAACACAATTTGTGAAATGGGAAAAAAATGAAATGAACAAAGTAACTCATTTAAAAATTCAATTGGGAACAGCTAGATGCGTCAGTGGATAGAGAATCAGCCTTGAAGTCAGGAGGACCTGAATTCAAATCTGACCTCAGACACTTAACACTTCATAACTGTGTGACTCTGGGCAAGTAACTTAACCCCAACTGCCTCAGCAAAACAAATAAATTAATAAACACACAAATAAATAAATAAACTAATAAATAAATGAATAATTATAAGTAAATGAATGAATAAGTAAATAAGTAAATCAATAAACAAATAAATAAATAGGTTTGATTGGCCAAATACAAAAGGAGCTAAAAAAAGATAAAAAGAAAATAAGACAATAAAAATTAGAAATGAACAAATGGAAGGGAATGATTCAATGAAACTTCAAGAATTAGTCAAACAAAATCAAAAGAAATGAAATAAAAATAGAAGAAAATGTGAAATACCTCATTGGAAAAACAACTAACTGGAAAATAGATATAGGAAAGACACTCTAAGGATTATTGGACTTCCTAAAAATCATGATGAAAAAAAGAGCCTACACATAGTCTTTTAGGAAATCACCAAGGAAAACTACCCTAATGTCTTACAACCAGAAGGTAAAGTAGCCATTGAAAGAATTCCCTTATCACATCTTAAAAGAGACACCAAAGTGAAAACTCTAGGGAATATCATAGCTAAATTTCAAAATCATCAGACCAAGGAAAAAATATTGCAAGTTGTCAGAAAGAAACAATTCAAATATCAAAGAGCCACATTCAGGATTACCCAGAATCAAGCAGCTTCCATCTTAAAGAATAAAAGGATCTATATAATCTTATATTCCAAAAGGCAAAGGGGTTTGGATTATAGACAAGAATTAATTATCCATCTAAATTGAGCATTACCTTTCAAAGAAGGGGATAGATAATCAATGATACAGTTGAATTTAATTTATTTTTGATAAAAAGACCAGAGCAAAACAAAAAATTTGATCTCTAAATACAGAACTCAAGAGAAGCATAAAAAGGTAGAACAGAACGAGTTCTTTAGAACTATATTTCTATTATGTGTATACTTAGAGAGTGTGAGTATAATTTAATTTTATTGTGATAGTAGGAAAAGGAAGCTAGAGTTGGAAAAGAAATTGTACAGGGAAAAAGAGAAAAATAGAGATAAAATGAGAGAAATTACATTACATGAAGAGACAAAGAAAACCTATTATAATTGAAGGAAAGAAGGGAGAAGGATGAACATTGTGTGAATTTTACATCTCAGATTTGGCTCAAAGAGAGAATGTTAAAAATATTTGGTTTCACAGAGACACATCTCTCACCTTATACAAAAATGGGAGGGGAAAAGTGGAAAAGAAAGAGGGAGGCTAACAGAAGGGAAAACAGAATAATAGGGAGAAGCATAAGAAAGAGGGTGAGGCTGTAAAGGGGAAGACTGTTTGAGGTAAGTAGTAGAAGCAAAATACTGGGGAGGAAGGAAAGGGGGAAAAGAAAGAAAAGCATAACTTGGGCGAAATAAGATGGCAGGAAATACAAAATTAGTCATTTTATTCATTTATCTATCTATTCATTGATTTATTTATTTATTTTTAAATGTAATCATTTTAACTGTGAATGTGAATGGGATGAAATCTCCCATAAAGCAGAAGCAGGTAGAAGACTAGACTAAGACAGAAACTTATAATATGTTGTTTACAAGAAACACATATAAACACAAGTGATACATTTAGAACAAAGATAAAAGGCTGTATTATGCTTCAGGTAAAGTAAAAAAAAAAAAAAAAAAAAAACAGGGCTAGCAATCTGGATCTCAGATCAAGTAAAAACAAAAATAATTCTAATTAAAAGAGATAAGGAAGCAAACTATATCTTTCTAAAGAGTACCATAGATAATGAAACAATACCAATCCTAAAAATACATGCACCAAGTAGTACTGCATCCAAATTCCAAGATGAGATGTTGAGAGCTGCAATAAAAAATAGACAGGAACATTATACTAGTTGGGGTGTTCAACCTTGCTCTCTCAGAACTAGATAAATCAAACCAAAAAATAAATGATAAAGCAATTAAGGAGCTAAATAGAATTTTAGAAAAGTATGGTATGATAGATCTTGGAGAAAATTGAATGAAGACAGAAAGGAGTACATTTTTTCTCTGCGATTTATGGAACCTATACAAAAATTCACCTTTTATTAGGGCTCAAAATGAAATATAGAAAGGCAAAAATAATAAATGCATTTCTTTTCAAATCATGATGCACTAAAAATCATATGCAATAAAGGGCAGAGAAAATAGACCAAAAATTAATTGGAAACTAAATAATCTAATCCTAAAGAAAGAATGTACAAAACAATCAATCCTAGACACAATCAATAACTTCATTCAAGAGAATGACAATAATGATACAACATACCAAATTATGTGGTATGCAGCCAAAGCAATTATTAGGGGAAATTGTATATCTCTAGAAGCATTCTTCCATAAAATAGAGAAAAAGAAGATCAATGAATTGGGCTTACAACTAAAAAAACACTAGAAAAAGAACAAACTCAAACACCTAATTAAACATCAAATTTGAAATTCTGAAAATAAAAGAGATTAAGAAAATTTAAAATAAGAAAATTATTGTATTAATCAATAGAACTAAGTGTTTGTTTTATGAAAAAATGACAAATAGCTAAATCTTTAATTAATTTGATTAGAAATAGTAAAGAAGAAAATCAAATTGTTAGTCTCAAAAATAGAAAGGGAGAACTTTTCCACCAATGAAAAGGAAAATAAAGCAATAATTAGGAGTTATTTTACCCAATAAGTTTGACAATTTAAATGAAATGGAGGAATACCTACAAAAAATATACATTTCCCAGATTAACAGAAGAGGAAATGAATTAAATAATCCAATTTCAGAGACTTAGGGAGCTAGTAATCATCACTCTAAGAAAAAAATCTCCATGCCCAGATGGATTTAGATGTAAATTCTATCAGATATTTAAAGAACAATTAATTTGAATAGTACCCAAACTATTTGAAGAAAAAATAGCTAAAGAAGGAGTCCTACCAAATTTCCTTTATGGCACAGATATGGTACAGATACCTAAACCAGGTAAGATGAAAACAGAGAAATAAAATTATAGATCAATTTCCTTAAGGAATATTGATGCAAAAAATCTTAAGTAAAGTATTAGCAAAGAGATTACAGATAATCATCTTCAGGATAATACACCATGACCAAGTAGAATTTATATCAGGAATGCAGGGCTGCTTCAATATTAGGAAAACTATTAGTATAATTGACTATATCAATAACCAAATGAACAAAAATGATATGATGATCTTAGATGGTGAAGAAAAAGCAATTGATAAAAATCCAACACCCATTCCTATTAGAAACTCTTGAAAGTATAAGAATAAATGGAGTTTTCCTTAAAACGATCAGTAGCATCTATTTAAAACCATCAGCAAGCATCAAATGTAATAGGGATAAACTACAATCATTCCCAGTAAACTCAGGAATGAAACAAGGCTGACCATTATCAGCATTACTATTCAGTACTATATTGGAAATGTTATCTTTGGCAATAAGAGATGAAAAAGAAATTAAAAGAATTAAAGTAAGTTACTGAGGAAATCAAATTATCACTCTTTGCAGATGATGTAAGAGAACCCTAAAAAATGAACTAAAAACTACTAGAAACAATTCACAACTTTAGCAAAGTTGCAGGATAAAAATATATCTACATAAACCACCAGCATTTTTATATTACCAGCAAAGTCCTGAAGCAAGAGATACAAAGAGAAATTCCACTTGAAATAACTATTGGCAACATAAAATATTTGGGAATCTATCTGCCAAGGTAATGTCAGGAATTATATGAACACAAGTACAAAAGACTTTCCATAGAAATAAAATCAGATCTAATCAAGTGGAAAAGTATCAAGTGCTCTTGGGTAGGCTAAGCAAATATAATAAAAATGACAATAGTATTTAAATTAATCTACTTATTTAGAGCCATACCAAGCAAATATCCAAGACATTAATTTGCAGATCTAGAAAAAAAAATTATAAAGTTCTTCTGAAAAAACAAAAAGTCAAGAATTTCAAGGGAATTAATGAAAGAATGCAAATAAAGTGGCCAAGCTGTGCCAGATCTAAAACTATATTAACAAGTAGCTGTCCAACAAGAGAACTGTTCGGTTCTGCAAACATATATTGTATCTAGGATATACTGCAACATATCCAACATATAAAGGACTGCTTGCCATCTAGGGGAGGGGGTGGAGGGAGGGAGGGGGGAAAAAAATCGGAACAGAAACGAGTGTTAATATAAAGTAATTATTAAATAAAAAATTAAAAAAAAAAAAAGAATGATCCCAAGGAGATTTATAGAGGTTGGGTATAACCAAGTGAAGAACAAAAAGCCCTCCTTTTGGATAAATAAGTCTAAAGGAGACCCAGATCTGGAAGGCACCAGGACTCGGGAGATAAACAAGAACCCTCCAGAATGAGCAAACTTCCAGTTGCTGAAGAGGTTGAGTGACCAGTTAACCCAGATTAGGAGACCCCTCTTCTCCCCCCATCACATATTAAAGGAGATTCTGATAAATGCTGGGAACTTTTAATAGAGAGTCTCTCAGGGAAGCAGAACTCTCGGGGATGACGGGGACTGAGGAAAAACATCCTCAGTTTGTTGAACTCTCTTGACCATGTTTATCAGTTCTGGAGTTTTTTTAAAAAGTGGATTTTTCTTGATGATCTTTTTTTTAATATTGCCTAGATTTCTCCTATCGTTTTCCATTTCCTCTTCCAGAGAGCTCTCTCTTATAACAAAGAATTTTTAAAAAGAGGAGGACAAGGAAAAAAATTCAACAAAATCAATGCACTGAAAAAAATCTGATGTTCTATTATATATTCCATGGACTCTGACTTCTATAAAGGAACAGGAAAAATGTTTTCTCATGTTTCTTCTTGAGGATCAAATTTATTTTTTATAATTTTGTAGCATTCAGCTTTGATTGTTTTGTTCTTTCTATTTATCTTGTGGTAGTCATTATCCTGGCCCTGCTTACTTCATATTGCATCACTTCATTTAAGTCTTTCCATATTTCTCTGTATTTGTTATGGATCTAAGTGCCATTGGCCCTGGTCACAAAAACTGTTTTGGCTCTGGAAGGAAATGGCTTACCTATCAATAAAGATTTTTCCTTAGCATCCCAAAAAAAAAAAAAAAAAAAAAAAAAAAAACAAACAAACAAATAGCTGTCACCAAAATCAATTGGTAGTGGCTAAGAAATAGAGCAGCTGATTAGTGGAATAGGTTAGGTTCACAGGACAAAATAGTCAAAGATTTTTGTATTCTAGTGTTTGACAAACCCAAAGACTCCAGATTTTGGAATAAGAACTCACTATTTGACAAAATCTTCTGGGAAAATTGGAAATTAGTATGGCAAAAACTAAGCATTGCTCCACACCTAACACCATATACCAAGATAACCTCAAAATGGGTTTATGATTTAGACATAAAGAGTGATATTATAAACAAATTAAAAGAACCTAGGATAATTTTGCTCTTAGATCTGTGGAAAAGGAAGGAATTCATGACTAAAAAAGAACTAGAGATCATTATTGAACACAAAGTAGATAATTTTGATTATATTAAGGTAAAAAAAATGTACAAACAAAACTAATGAAGACAAGATTAAAGGGAAGCAAAAGTTTGAGAAAATATTTTAACCTTTACGGGTTCTGATAAAGGCTTCAATTCTAAATATATAGAGGGTATTGAGGGCAGAGCCAAGATGGTGGGAGATCGCACATGTTTCTGTCTGACCTTCTTTACCACCCTCACAATAATTACAAAATCCAGCTTCTGGATGTTCTGGACCAGCAGAACCCACAAATATTGGGAGAGCAACAAATTATCAGCAGAAGATAATTTTGAAGATCACCAGAAAAGGTCTGTTTAAACTGATAACAGAGGGAGGCAGTCAGCCAGTACAACCAGCTGACTACAGAGCCCTGAGGCAGTGCAGTTTCAGTGTGGTGGTGCAGACTCCACATGGCAGAGAATCTAAGGGAGAACACAGAACAGAAAATGTCTGTTTCAATCTGAAATGGGAGGGAGGCAGCCTAACACAAACAGATGATCACAAATGCCAGTGCATACAGAACAGAATCTCTGGGTGTTGCTGACTCTGCCAGCATTGCTGACTCCTCCTGGGAGAGAATCTATGGGGAGAAATCTAAAGAAATCTACAGCAGTGTTGGCCACTCTGCCCTGACTGCAAGTCAGTAGATCAGCAGAGAAGTTATGAAACATCCAACATAAACACAAAAGATCAATGGTGAACCTCAAAATGCCAAAATCTCACAGGAACTGGCCATGCTCACCCAGCACAGGAGTTAATCGGCACTGACCCAGCCCAGCCATACCTGCTTTGAAAACCTCCCCTGTTCCTAAAGTAGACCTTAACTTAAAAAAATGAGTAAAAAATGTCAAAAGGACTTTAACAATTGACAGCTTTTATGGTGAAAGAGAACAGATTTCAAATCCTGAGGATACTAAAGGTAGATTGTCTCCAGATAAAGCCCCAAAGGCTTTTGGTCCCCATCACACAAGGCTCTCCTAGAAGAAATTAAAAAGGATATTAAAACAGAACTAGAAGAAAAATGGGGGAAGGAAATGAAAAATTTTGCAAGAGGGTTTGGAAAATGCAACACAGAAATTATCTGAAGAAAATTCGCTACAAAATAGACAGTCAAATGGAAAAAGCATATAACTCATTAAAAGATAAATTTGATAAAATGGATAAAGAAAGCAACTCCCAGAAAAATAGAATTTTTAAAATGGAAAAAGAGAATTGACTCATATTTATAAGAATTAAAGCCATTCTTCAATCTATAAATGGTCAAAAGATATGAACAGACAATTTTCAGATGAAGAAAGTGAAACCATATCTAGTCATATGAAAAAGTGTTCTAAATCACTATTGATCAAAGACATGCAAATTAAGACAAGTCTGATGTACCACTACATAATTCTCAGATTGCCTAAGATGGCAGGAAAAGAGAATGAATGTTAAAGGGAATGTAGAAAAACTGGGACACCAATGCATTGTTGGTGGAATTGTGCAATGATCCCACCATTCTGGAGAAGAATTTGGAACTATGCCCAAGGGTTATCCCAACTGTGTATATCCTTTGATCCAGCAGTGTTTTCACTGGGCTTATATTCCAAAGAGATCTTAAAAGAGGTCAAAAATATTTGTGGCAGACCTTTTTATAGTATCAAGAAACTGGAAACTGAATGGATGCCTATCAGTTGAAGAATGGCTGAATACGTTATGGTATATGAGTGGTATGGAATATTATTGTTCTGTAAGAAACAAGCAGCAGTTTGATTTCAGAGAGACTTTCAGGAAATGATGCTAAGTGAAATGAGCAGAACCAGGAAATCATTATATATGGCAACAACAAGATTATATGATGATCAATTCTGATGGAAGTGGTCCTTTTCAGCAATGAGATGATTCAGGCTAGTTCCAATAGATCTGTGAAGGAGAGAGCCATCTATTCCACAGAGAGGACTGTGGGAACTGAGGGTGGATCATAACATAGCATTTTCACCCTTTTGTTGTGGTTTGCTTGAATTTTATTTTCTTTCTCATTTTTAAAAAAACTGTTTTTCATCTTATTCTTCTTATGTAACAAGTTAATTGTATAAATATGTAGGCTTATATTGGATGTAGGCTTATATTGATTTTAACATATTTTTACTATGTTTAACATATATTGGATTACATGCCATTTGGGACAGAGTGTGGTAGTATGAGGATGGGCCAAATGGGAACACAAGATTTTTCAAAGGTCAGCAGTGAAAAATTATCCTTGTGTTTGTTTTGGAAAAAAAAAAAACCCTTCAATTAAAAAAAAAGATAATTAACTATAAGTATCACTAAAACATTCTATTTCTAAAGCCAAAAGGCATATTGTTCTGATTTCAACATTGTTTTTACAATGATTTCCTCATGACAACTTCTTTATGTAGGCACTACAATTTTTATTATCTTTATTTTTCACACTGAGGAAACTAAAGTTAGCAATGTTAATTTACTTGCCCAAGATTATATGAAGGCAAATGCTTGTATAATGGATAGAGAGCCCTGGGACTATAATGAAGAAGACAACTTCAAATCTCACCTTAGATTCTTACAAAATTTATGATTCTGGGCAAGTCATTAATTATGGACTGCCTCAATTTCCTCAAGTATAATATAAAGAAAATAAAAACACCTTTCATGATTATTTAAGGATAATTAAGAATGAGGATGAATTACAGTTGCCCTTGAATACGAAAATATCTAGGTTTTTATTTTTCAGCCAAAATATATTAGGGAGTTGGACTTGGTTCTTTCTAAAGCTTTCTGTTTTTTTAAATTCTCTTTTAATTATTAGTTTTAATTATTAAAATTAAATAATGAAAAAAGCTATGTTATATGCTAATTTATTTTTAAGGACTGTTTAGCTTGTCTGTATCTAGGGAAGAGGGCCAAAGCATAGGAAACAAATCAATCTACAATAGTTTGTCTTCAAGGTCAATCAGTACTTTAAGATTAAATGAGATATTTGTTAAAAGTTCTTTGGATAGTCCCTGGAACATAGAAGATCCTATGTTAATATTTATTCTCTTCCTCTTCCTTTCCCACAATCGGCTAAAAATTTCAGATCAGTGACATGATTCAGCTCTTCTGAAATCAAATCAAGTTTTAGTTCAACCACACTACACTAATTCCTATATAAGTTCTATGCTACAAGGCCTGAAACATCTTACATCCAATTGCTGGTAGTGTATTTTTTGTTTTTTCATCCCCATTTCTAATTATTTTCCAAGAGTTGAACAAGCAAGAATGATTTAGTTCATTAATCTATCTGTAAAACTTGAGAGGGATAATCATTTACTTATCTATATTTCTTTAACACAGAGAATAGATTGCTGTTCTACTAAATTAGGATACCTTTTACTCTCTCACACATATTTACTCTTTGAACTGGGCAAAATCACTTAATTTCTTAATGTCCAAGCAAGATATTATCAGAATTCTCAGATTATCCGCTGAGCTTTGTTAAAAGAAGTTATTCATCAAGAATTTCTTATGTCTATAAAAACTATAATTTGGGTAAAGAAATACATCTATATCTGCATATAGATAGATAGATAGATAGATAGATAGATAGATAGATGCCCCTGAATAGGAAAATGCCCAGATTTTTTTTTTTTCTCAGTCAAAATATATTAGAGCTGGATTTGGTTTTTAAATTGGTTGGTTAGTTGGTCCTTGCTTTTTAAATTCTCTTGTAATTATTAAAATTAAACTAGGAAAAAAAAGCATCAATTACATGTTAAACTATTTTTAATGACCATGTAGCTTGTTTCTAACTAGGGAAGGGGGGGCAAGTAACAGAAGAAAATTAATTTATAGTAGAGGTCAATCAGTGTTTTAACTGTTAAGTCTTTTAAGTCTGATTTTCCCCTACACATTCCTAATGCTTCTCAGTGATTTATTATGTGTTTCATGTGACCTTTCTGTTTTTGGGAGTTGGGAAAAATGACAAGAAATGAGGTAAGGTATCTTCAATGTTACTAATGAAAGATAGACTTTTTCAACATCCTAGGGTTGGGTATTTAGGAATCATAAAGAATGGAATGTTTTGATAGATCTTTGAATATAATAAAAGAGATATTCAGTGAGATATTAAATGATTTTTCATTTTCAATTATTTAACATTAAATTGCAATTTTTTAAAAAAGGAGTTAGTCACCATATGTGACTGAATAACTTGTATTATTCTAGTTGAAATATCTAAATTGGTACTGTTATTTTAATCTGATATTGATCAGCTTTAAACATTCTTTGCAATAGTAATCAAGTTTTGAATTTGAAATATAAGACTTTCTTTAATGGACTCATTGCCTATTCTTGGTTTATTCTACATTCTGTTTCAGGGTGTGTGGTAATGATGGGATTAAAGTTTGGGGACAGTTTGTGAAAGAAAAATAGCACTTATTTCCTACTTTTCTCTATTGGCCTTATTGTAAATTATATAAAATATTTTATTTTAGTATTAGCCATGATATAATATTCAAATTACAATAAGCACTAAATAAGGATAAAGAAATTGTATGAACATGAATCCACATTTTAATATTTCACATCAGGAATATTTTGAATCAACAAAATACATTACATCATCTGCATTTCCAAGTGAATAAAAGTAATTTCATGTAATTCAATTCATTAAAACTAAACATTCAGTATCCTTAAGGCAAGAAATATATACAAGAAATGTTACTTATTATAACCAATCATTATCACCCCGTAAATTAAGCTGTGATTTTATTTCTAAATTGTTCATGAATTATATAAATGAGCCCACCAGAGTAAATTCTTGGAGGTATGAGTAATATTGATACAGTTTATAGGTAGCACCTCTCACTCAAAGAGAAAACAAACAAGCAAGCAAACAAAACTCCATAGCTACTCTGTAATATTTATAGCTGGAACAAGCCTCATAAATAGGACTGCTTGTATTTCAGTGGAAATAACGTTTTATCATTCTCTACTATTTTTCACTGGATATATTTGCATTTGCAGGCTGAATTTCTTCCTCCCCTCACTCCTTGTTTGCAAACACGAAATTCAAGAATTCCCATTTTGTAAATGAGTCATCCTTCCCCCAACAAAAGTGACAGCAGATGCATCAGTAACAGGAAATTACCTGCAACAGTTACTTAGAAATGAGAAACATAAAAATTCCATCAGCTTAGACACCAGTAAGAAACTATTACTATTTGAAATGCAGAAAGTTTCAAAGGTACATACTTATCTGGTATTAATTTAGGATCAATTGTAGTTCGGTTGAATCTACCATTTTCAAAATTTAAATATACAAGTAGACCAAATTGTAATATTATGTGTGTCTAAAATAGGAAAATAAACAGGCAAAATTTTTCTACCCTATAATAAGGGCTAAGTATATGCCCATTAAACTTTTCAAAGACCTTTACAGCAAAGAAATGAATTAGATGAACCTTGATACCTCAAGAGTGAGACAATATATCATTTATAGTTCCTAAAGCCAAGGGACAGTTCCTTTTTCTTACACTGAACTTAAAGATGCACTAACAAAGAAGTTTAAAAGAACTTTAGAAAGTTTTGAGCTTTGGTTTGGGTTTTGAGGATGGGCTTAGATTTTCTTATATTACCAAGTTCTTTAATTTTAAATATTTAACATCATTTATTTGACAGAATTTTGCCTTTGTAGTTGTTTTTATTATAAGACTAAAAGAGAGGAAGGGAGACATTGTTGAAAAATATAAAGGCAAGATGAGGATTTTGTACTGTAACCAATAAATCAAAGCATTGTAAATTCTGGGTTGTGACTACATATGGGTCTGTGTTGGAATCCTAGTGTTAACTCAACTTGAAACAAGGTGATAACTCAAGGGAGATGTTAGAATCCTAGTGTTAAGTCAATGGAATTGATACAATGCTTGTGTTCACACCTTTATTCATTGAAATTCACAAGTATGGGAGTTAACTGTGTAACTTTGTGAATTCACACCTCCCTTGAAGCTCTTAGGGCCAAAGAAACCCATAATCCCTCTCTCCCACAATTCCTCTCTCTCATATATAAGAAACAGACAGAGGCTCTCGGACAGAATTCAGCTGAATTACATGGGGATTGGAGCTGAATTTAGATTGAGAAGGGAGTGTCAAGTGAGTTCAGAACATTGACTGGGGTTGGAGAGGAGCACTCTGGGAGATTGAAACCCAGAGGCTCTCAGAGGCAAGATAGATTCAACTTGGTGCTGGCTCTGGAGGCTGAAGAAAGCAGAGGCAAAAGCAAAGGACAAAGCTGCAAGAACTCTTAGAACCAAGAAGAGAGGCCTCTAAGAAAAGCTAACTGGGCTATATTGGAGATTGAGAGCCAGAAGCCCTCTCTCCAAGGCAAGAGAGATCCATTCCATTTTCCACTTGGCTGGCTGGAGGACTGAAGGACAAACCTTTGGGTTTGGAGACATTCAGAGGGAGCTCTTGGAACCAAGCAGAGAGATAGGCCTCTAAGCTAACCAGGTTTTTTTGGAGACAATAAAAGATCTGAACTTTTATCACCTGGCTATGTTTTGGGTGACTATTACTTTCAACTGAAACTAAGGCTGCCTCCAGAAAACCTCCCCGAGAAACTTGTTCTCTCCCAGAGAAAACCATCTCTTATATTATTTTAAAGAAGAACAAGAACTCCAACAGGTCTGTAAATGAATCTGGGGATTGTGAAATTATGATTTAGTGTCAGTAAATGTGTGATTTGCATACTTATTTTATATACCTATATATCTGGGATTATGGAGTTGTTCAAAAAGTCCTACTACAGATGATAAGAAGGCAGTGAAGATTTGGCACTATTGGAGTGACCTAAATCTTTGTTTTTTAGGAATGTCAGTTAATGGCTGTGTGAAAGATAGATTAAAAAATGGAAAGGCTGGAAACAAAACAAGCAATTAATAATCTATTAACAATACTCACAAAAGAGATAATGTGGTAGTGAATTAGGGTACAGAAACATTGTGTGAGTTTCTTGAAGACAGATATGTGGGAGAAAAATTATGAACTGGTTAATGAAAAAAAGTTGTGAATCTAATAAAAGCAAGTTTAGTCAGACTTAGGATAAAACAAGAGATGATGACATTTGGTTGCTTTGGTACCATGACCAATTTTCTATAAATGATCCTGAGAACAAGATTTAATGTTATTGAACATTTAAAAAAGCAGAATGCAAGCATCCTACTGAATACTCAGATCAGGTCCTTTTGGCATTGCCAGGAAGGGATTATTGGGATGTAGAGGATTATCGCAAGAAAAAGGAGTGTGAAGAAGGTGAGAAATAGCCACATTTGTTTTTCCTGGTATAAATTTCTAATATTCAAAAATACTTAAGTAACATTAACATTTCATAAATATTAAATGTAGTACACCAATATCCCTTGGATTTTCTATTATAAGGATGAGTTCTTTGAGAATGTTTATGCATCTAACACATGGATGTATGAATTTCAGAAGTATGTGCTATCATTTCAAAATAACAGTTTGATGCAATTAGAAATTAGGACTCCTACTTAGTTTATTCATTTTATATCAGAATATCAATTCTGTGTATTTTCTAAAAGTCAGGGAAATTTTTTTCTTTTCCTTCTCCTCCAAATCTGTCACATATTGTCTGTCTGTCTCTCACTGTCTTTTTACACACATGTATATAAATGAATATATACAATTCACATATGGTGTGTGAATATATATATCCATATATGTCATTATATTTTGTAACTCAGCCTTATAAATTTACACATATATACATATACATGTATATGTATATGTATACATATGTATATGGCTGAGTTACAAAATATAATGACAGTAAAAAATAAAAACTTGGATCTCCGGTCATTATGTTTATTGAGAAGACTTTTCTTGAGGCAACATTTTTCTGTAAACAGTGGATATGTTTACAACTGAATTTTTTCTTTATAACAAATTTATGGACAAAAGTCAAGCATTACATTCTATCAAAATGCTCTACTATAATTATTTAATGTTTCAGGAGATGCTTATTAGATTAGTATGAATAAAATGCTTCTTTATATGCAGGAGGAATATATGACCAAGTTTTCTGCAATGGCATAAATTAGTTGTTTTCCTTAAAAAAAAGTATTGCAATCACCTTTGAAATGTAATTAGCTAAAGAGTCTAAAGTTTCAAGTGATTGATATAACTTCTGATCACTTGAATCAAAAAAGTCATGAGAAACTCTAGCATCAGTTGGATGTTTGGCTATAAGAACATCACAAGAAACTCAGAAATTGGGGAATGTATCCATCCATCAGACTCAATCACACAACATTCTGACTGTATATCATTATTGAATATCTTTCTGCTGGTGAGCAAATTCCACCCCCTTCTCCTTTTACACAATGAAATAACTTAGAAACATCTCATTTAATTTCAATCTTGAACCTATACAAAGGTTGTGGACTGAGTCAGAATAACTACAACTTTCTTATTTATTTAATTGCATATATTTATTATCAACGATATCAAGGTAATTAATGGAAAAATGAAAATAATGATAGCTTAGCAGTACCAAAGCTAAAACCATATTATAAGGCAGCAGTCATCAATACCATGTGATACTGGGCTAAAGAGTAGTGGATCAGTAGAATAGATTATATACACAAGACGCACAATAATCAAGGGCTAAATACTTGATAAAACTAATATATGATAAGTCCCCAAACTCCAACTTCTGGAATAAGAACTCACTACTTGCCAAACATTGTTGGGAAAACTGGAATGCAATATGTCAGACAGTAGTAAACCTTCTGATAAAAGTCTCTCTTTTGGTATTTTTTATTATTATTATTATAGCTTTTTATTTACAAGATATATGCACAGATAATTTTTCAGCATTGACAATTGCAAATCCTTTTGTTCCAACTTTTTCCCTCCTTTCCCCCACCCTTCCCCAAGATGGTAGGTTGATGAATACATGTTAAATATGTTAAAGTATAAGTTAAATACAATATGTGCATACATATCCAAGCAGTTATTTTGCTGTATAAAAAGAGTCGAACTTTGAAATAGTGTACAATTAGCCTGTGAAGGAAATAAAAAATGCAGGTGGACAAAAATAGAGGAATTGGTAATTCTATGTAGTGGTTCATAATCATCTCCCAGAGTTCTTTCACTGAGTGTAGCTGGTTCAGTTCATTACAGCTCTATTGGAACTGATTTGGTTCATCTCATTGTTAAAGAGGGCCACGTCCATCAAGATTGATCATCATATAATAGTGTTCTTGAAGTGTATAATGATCTCCTGGTCCTGCTCATTTTACTCAGCATCAGTTCATGTAAGTCTCTCCAGGCCTTTCTGAAATCATCCTGTTGGTCATTTCTTACCGAACAATAATATTCCATAATATTCATAAGCCACAATTTATTCAGCCATTCTCCAATTCATGGGCATCCACTCAGTTTCCAGTTTCTGACCACTAGAAAGAGGGCTGCCACAAACATTCTTACATATACAGGTCCCTTTCCCTTCTTTAAGATCTCTTTGGGATATAAGCCCAATAGAAACACTGCTGGATCAAAGGGAATGCACAGTTTGATAACTTTTTGAGCATAGTTCCAAATCACTCTCCAGAATGGCTGGATGTATTCACAATTCCACCAACAATGTATCAGTGTCCCTGTTTTCCCACATCCCCTCCAACATTCCGCATTATCTTTCCCTGTCATTCTAGCCAATCTGACAGGTGTGTAGTGGTATCTCAGAGTTGTCTTAATTTGCATTTCTTTGATTAATAATGATGGAGCATCTTTTCATATGGCTAGAAATGATTTCAACTTCTTCATCTGAGAATTGTCTGTTCATATCCTTTGACCATTTATCAATTGGAGAATGGCTTGATTTCTTATAGAGTCAATTCTCTATATATAAAAGTCTTATTTCTAAAATATATAAAGAATTGTGTCAAATTTTAAGAATACAAGTCATTCCCCAATAGATAAATGGTCAAAGCATATGAACAGACAATATTTAGATGATGAAAATTCATGCATCTATAGATATAGGAAAAAAATGCTCCAAATCGCTATTGATTAGAGAAATGCAAAGTAAAATGTGTCCCAGGTAACTTCTCACACTTTTCACATTGGTTAAGAAGACAGGAAAAGATAATGATAAATGTGGGAAAGTATACAGGAAAACAGGGACACTAATGTTTTGTTGTGGGAGCTCTAATATGATCAAATCATTCTGGAGAGCAATGTGAAATAATGCTAAAGGGTATCAAACTGTGCATACTCTTTGACTCAATAGTGCCATTACTGGGTCTGTTATTTTAAAGAAATCATCAGGAAGGAAAAAGACCCATATGTGCAAAATTGTGTTTAATAGCTTTTTTTGTGATAGACAACAATTGGAAAGTGAGTAGATGCCTATCAATCGGGGATGGCTATGAAAGGCTCTCTTTTACAACCCCTTTAGTTTTTGGAACTTGTGATTTTTTTAAAGTAATGACAGAGTTACAAATTGAAACTAACCCTCCTAAAGACTAGTCTAATATTTCTATTTCTATAGCTTCCAATCCTACACTTGTTAAGTAGAACTAATCAGTCCTTAAGAACTGCTGTTACAAACAACATAGTAATTGACTTTCTCCGCACCCCCCCCCATGGGAACCACATCCAAATTATTTTGTATATGAACTTAAGATGATAGATCTGTAGTTGCAAAAGCCTTCAGAAGCCATATTCTTTAATTTAGTTTACAAATGGGGAAAGGAATTCCCAGAGAATTAAGGGACTTTCTCAAAGTCACACAAATAAATTATAATAATCTAACCCTGATAAAATGTATAATATCTTACATAGCTAGTACCTAAAGCAGCAAGTGAATTTTATTCTTTCTCACTTCAATTTTGATGCTACATCAACTCTTCCTCCTATGGAGGAAGTATCCTATGACTGAATTACTGAATCACATTGCTTCTCAGATTGTGAGCTGGAACTGGGTAAGGGAAATGAATAGGTTTTCATTCTAATTTGCACACACAACACACACACACACACACACACACATATGTTTATATATTATATATATGTGTGTGTGTGTATGTAACTACATTATATGTGTGCATATGTATGTATATACATAGCATACATATGTGTACATATATGATGCAGGTTGTGGTCCCTTTAAGAATTGATTTATTCCTTTCTGATTCCCAACCCCTCCTAGTTGATGCATTATCAATCCAGGAAGCTAGGACCTTTGATTCACAAATCCTGTTCAAAAGCACCTCTTTGAATTCCAATACGAGATGGGCTCTCCCAACCCCCACTGGATCTGAGCCAACTTGGTTTCTCTGAGCCCCCATTCTAATGGTCTGCTCAGGTTTCCCAACCCCCACCAAATAAATTCTAGCCCTCACTGGAACAGCGAGGAGCCAACTTGGGACTCCATCCATAGGCCTCTTTAGCTAAATCTCTCATTATAAAAGAGTCAAGCTGGAGCCCTCTCTTGGCAGAGGTTCCAAACATGGCATGCCAGGGAATTCTGTCCACTGGAATCCTTTTTCCGGTGCCCTCCTCTCTTTATCCTCACCTATTTCCTTAACTAGACTTTAACTTACTTCCAAACCCCATAATAAACCTCTTTTATCAATCTAGGTTTTGGGGCCTGTAAATTCCTTTATAGGGGACTCACACGCCACCACTAGACCTCATTTAACTCCATATCCTTGCTCTGAATCCAAAGGGGTTGCAGGGGAGTTCTATTTGACTCCCTATAAAATGAACCAGCCACTAGACCTCAATTAAACCCTAATTTCATTTAGATACCCCAAATCTAGACCTCATCATATATAGTGTATGTGTATATGTCTACTCATAGCTATGTATCTATCTAGGTGGATATATATATATATATATATATATATATATATATACAGAGAGAGATAGAGAGGAAAAAAAGGAGGGAGAGACAGAAAGAGAGAGATACAGAGAAACAGAGGGACAGAGAGACAGGGAAATAGAGGAAGAAAGAAAGAGAGAGAGAAGGAGAAGAAGAAGAACTAGAAGAAGAAGAAGAGAAAAAGAAAAAGAGAGAACAGAGAGAAAAAAGAGAGAAAGAAGTGAGAGTCAAATAGTATAAACTATATTGAGGACAATTTAGGTACCAATATCACCAAGTAGCCCTGTAACATAAACTCAATCTCTGCCTGAACACACAAACAAACAAAAAATTACCTAAAATAGAGCTTAGAGCAATCTATGGTTCTTTTTGAGGTCAAGGTTATTGGTTTGATTCCTATATCAACCAGTTAACAGCACTATTTTATGAACCTAAGCCTGCATTCCTAATTCTAACTATTTATCTTATAAATGTAGGATATTAGTTATTGAGAGGATGTGGGCTGCTACACAGAAATCCATCACAAACTTCTGAAAAATAGCTTAAGTTGGATGAGGTGTATGAAAAATGACTTCAGTTGTATGTATCTTGCCTGTAAGAAGAATTCACTAGATTCCTCCATAGGCTTTGCTTAAAAAGTACTTCAATCTAGGTTAAAGATTGAACTCAGATAAGCAGATCATAGTTATTAATTGAAAAGTATTTCTGAATAGTAATTTAATGATTCCATACCTAATATTACCATGTGCAATTGTGCATAAAAGTGAGCTGGTGGTTATATGTAACTGATCATTGAACATTTTATTATATTTTCATCAGCTTTATGCATGTTGACAAGAATAAAACAAGATGATAATATGAAGAGTTACTGCTGACAATTCTTTCATTAAAAAGTACAATATAATCGAGTATGAGCTTTTATACCTATGGCTGGAATCCAGTGCATCCCTATCAACAAGAGATGGACAAAAGGGAGAGTATGAAGAGAAATAGAGTCACAAAGTAGACTGCTCTACCAAAACACACACACACACACACACACACACACACACACACACAAAAAAAAAAATACCATCTTAAACTTATAGGATTATACTGTGTTACCCTATGAAAAAATACATTTCTCCTACCATTTCTATGCTTTTGTACTTATATAGTTACTGAGCCTCTTCAAGGTTCAGTTTTCTCACTTATAAAATAAAAACATAAAGGAAATTTGACAGAATGGTCTCTTAGATCTTTTGTAGGCCTAAAAAGTTGAAATTTCTTTAATCAGTTTCTTGTACTGTCATTCATCGTTGGATATTATACTTGGTCATGTGCTTCCAAATCATTTAACCCTATTTTCTCCACAACCTCTGGTACTCTTAACAACTAACACTTTGTAAGTTGCAGACAACATGTCAACTTTTATTAGTTAAAAAGACAAAAACAGACAATGAAACAAGCAAAAAGATCCTAATTGCTCCTATACAAATGAATCACTGGTTTGATATCCATTTTGTATTTTTGTCCTCTGAAGAAATTTGGAAGAGTAGACATAGATCTGAAGTCAAGAAAAACATCAGCACTCAAAACTTGCCTTTGACACATATTGGTTCTATAGCCCAGGACCAATTATTTAGTCTAGAAAACTGTAACTACAAGTTGCAGAAAAGATACTGATCTGCACTGGGATAAATTACTTACCAAGACCTCCATGCTCTGACAAAAATCATAGGCCTGATTGAAAAAATAAGGGCTGTAAGGGGAGAAAGCACCTAAAAATCTTTAGTTTATGACTCTAAGATCTACATATCAAACCCTAGTTTCACTTCTGAAACAGCATTAAGAGTTGCTCAGAAACTATTTTGATTTATATGTCTTTTAACTATCTAAAATTCAACATAGTCAAGTATATATATGCATTTACATGTATGTGTGTGTATATATACAACACACACATATATACATACATATTTATTTATAATGTGTGTATGTAATGTCTGTATGTATCTCAACCTAGACTTCTAAACTTTTCTATTTCTGTTGTGGCTGCCATTATACTACCAATTACCCAGATTAATAGCTTCAGTGTTATCTTAAATACTTTATCCACTCTATTTACCCTGTATATATCTAATCAGCTGCCAAATTCTATATCCACAAGGACTCTCATGGAAATCCCCTTCTCTCTGCTCTCTCAGACACCACTCTAATCATGGCCTTCATCACCACTTTTCTGGTTTCCTTGCTTTGAATCTTTTCTTACCAAAAACTGTCTCAGCACAGTCTCTGACACTCAGTAAATTTTGATGACTCATTATTACTCCAGGATTCAAAAACAAACAAACAAACAACAACAACAACAACAACAAAACTGTTACTATTAAAGACATTTCACAACCTCCCTGCTTTCCTAACTTTTGAGTTTTCTTATACATTACTCCTCTTTACAATTCAGTCACACTGGCCTATTTGTGATTCATAGAGTGAATCTTTGTCACCCATAGAAAAGGAGTCTTTATCATGGAAGAATCCAGACACTTAGCAAAATGTTTGCAAAGAACTGGGCCTGTCAAAGAACTTTCTGGGATCAAGAAGACAATTGGAACAATCACTTTTATTTACATCACCTTCAGATAAACAACTTAGTGGATTCTTTAGGTCACATAGAACAGGGCTTCCTAAATTTTTTCTACTTGTGACCCCTTTTTGCTGCATAATTTGTACACAGCCTCAAGTGTAGAGAAACACAAAGTAAGTATACAAATCAAATATTACTTTTAATAAATAATAATTTCTTGATATCCATATTCAGTTATGAGATCCTATGTGTACTTGCAACCCACAGCTTAAGAAGCTGGAACATAGTGATGGAATTTATATAAGCCAATAAGTCACTTTTTAGCTAATCTTGTGTTGCCTTACAAAAATATTCACTACTAGAACTGAAAGCAAAAGACAGACTCTTGGTTCACCCAATCTTTTCATATAAAATCTGAATGTCTCCTGAATTCTGCATACTTTAACATAAACTGCAAAATTATAAAAATGATGATGCTAAAAATGTCCTGCTTTTCATTTACTCTACCCAATCCATAAGAAATCAGAGATATCAATGAGTAGGTATGAATGGTTTTCTTCCTAACCCAAGAGGAAAAATATAAAATTGAACAAGATATTATTTATTAAGGATCTGTAAATTTATCTCTGTGGGAATCCTCTCTGTCAGTACTACTGAGTCTAAAATTTAATCTCTTAGTGTTGCTTGGTCACTGGGAATCACACAGCTAATAAATATCAAAGGTGATTTTTAAATTTGGGCCTTCCTGACTCCAGATTTAATATTTTATCCACTAAGTTATGCTGCTTCTTAGGGCCAAAACTAGCCATTACTTTAATGGCAGGTGGTGCAGGGAATTAATTCCATTGGATGGTAGGATTTGACAGAGAAGAAAATTCTTCAATGAGTTTATCTTCGCCAGAGTATGATAGTCTCCCCAGTGGACAGGAATATATTCATGAAGACAGACCCTTGAAGGTAGCAGCTAAGAGCATATGTCTCCAATCACTGAAATATCATAGGGTAATGTGTAGGAATAGTAAAAGGAAACATGTTCTCTTGTGATGGAATGTGTTCCTTCAATATTTAAGTGCCCTGGGAGAAAGCCCCATTCTTCCTATGATATTTATAACTCTGAAAACCCTCCTATAGTCATTAATGAGAAAAGAGGAAAAAGATAAATCTCTTCTCTTCCTAATTTGTCCACGCATGTGGACTTATATTCTGTCATTTGAGAATGGAGAAATTATTTTCATATTTAATACTCTACATAATAACAAGTATGTTGTGCATGTTTAATTAAATTAAGTAATAACTAAAATATTTTTCCTTAAGGCAGAAAAGTATACGCTCAGTTGATTACAAGTCTAAATCACTGAAGCTGTCATGCCTGGGAGGGCTAGTTTTGATATCCAAATTAAAATTTTCTATAACACACCAGTGAAATATGGCAGAAATTTAAAGGTTACCACATACAGACCTAAGAGTATATAAACTAATGCAACTGGACATACAATTATATGTTACATAGACTTAATTAGTTATATTGCATTTATTATACATAGAGCCATAGCTATTTATAGTATATCTTTTCCTATGAACAACAAATATGAACACACTTATTTATCCTTCTTGAACCAAAACTACAACTAACATTTAAGAAATTTTTTAAAAAAAGGAGCAGGGATAATAGCCATTGGCATCCCCTGAGATATTAATGTACCTTTAAATTTTGAAGGACAAACAGTGAGACCAATACTAAACCTAGTAAAAATGATTCTCAATTCATCTTTACATAAATTAAAGATTTATGCTGGAGCTAAGCTTTTATAAACCCCAGCCTCCTAAATAGTAAACTACTAGGGATCTAGATCCATCTTGGAAAGATAAAGGTCTGAGTCAACCCTATGGGGATTTAAAATTATGGCTCCAGGGAGTCTGAGTATTTTGAACATAGAATGAAAGGAAGAGTACCCTAGGGTTTATTTATGATATGAAACTGTCTGCTAGGTTACAGTGGGCATTAATTTTTATTGACTGTACTCTGGATCCTGATGACTAATTAAAATTATTTTTCATAGAGGAAAAAAGCATTCTAATGTACACATGAGTGAGAAATTTCAAAGAAATCTCTAAACTCCTACTTAAAACTTTCTAAGAAAGTCAGAATGAAACTACCTTCACAACCTAATTTAACCATTTATTAGTTATTATTTCCATTACATCTTTAAGAAAATATGGAATATATGCAACATAGATTCCAAGTCCAGGTTCCTACGTACAATGGTTTTTGAGTGGCAAATAGGTCCATTTGTCCATAATTGTGACACAGTAACCCTTAAAATAATTCAGATTTCAACCAGTGTCAGTCAGAGACCAGAGAGGAAAGAGACTGTAGGTACTGAAATGTTGAATATGCTACTCAGACATTGTTGTCGTATATTAGCTTCATCTAATGTTATTGCTGGATGGAGTTTGGTGGAGGCAAGGGGATCAGTATTAGAAAATAATTAGGGTTAATTTTTTTTAAATAAAGGTTATCAATAAAATTTATTTAAAGCACCCAATCAGAAAAGTGGTATAATTCCTATGATATTCATGATTGCTAAAATTGCATGAGTGAGTATGTGTCAAATCTCCTAAATGGTATTTTTTGGGACTAAAGCATATTTCACAGGGAGATAAAGGAGTTTTAGATTTCTTTCTAGGATTGTCTAGAAGGTCAATATATTTTTACTTTCCAGTGGAGCTCCTTGAAGTCATCTAACTTGAACTGTTCCACCACAATCTTGAAATAATTGGCTTGTACCTACAACACAATTTTAGAGAGGAAAATCCCATAACTCCTGGAACTCTTGTAAAACTTCAGAGATCTAAATTTCTGTAGTTCTAAAACTTCAGAGACATTTTGGCATGAAAGGAAGACATCCTCAGAATGATTTTCCTTTTTCCCTAATGCATATCAATAATTTAAGATTTTTTCACAATGTTAAAAAATAAATGCATAAATTAGCCCTTTGAACCTTGCCTTCCTATGTTAAACCAAGGATTACTGAGTTTTTTCTCAAAATTTTTGGGAAAATATAGAATTTCCTGTTGCTCCTTTTAAATTACTTTTTTGTTGACATTGAGTTTAGCCTATTTCATCTGGGGTGAAATCTTGGAAATCAATATATCTGTTTAACAACTTGTAATCTCTAGAATTCTCATTGAGATTTCTTTTCTCCATAATAGACAAAAATCATGACATCAAAATTTCAGAGAGCACAGGGAAACCATGAATTTGACACTTTTTCTCCCTTTATATTTAAGTGTTCTTCGAGAAGCTTTCATGCTGTGCTCTTGCAGTTTTGCTTTTTTATTTTTTTTTCCTTAAGGACACATTGCAAAAAGGACAAGTAAGTCTGATAACATCGAACAAAGTTTTAGCACAATGTCTGCAGCATATTGCTAAAGGAATAACAGAGTTACCAAGATTAAAATGAATGATAACCTTTGCTGGCATTTTCATGGCAATGTTATTAGATTTTGCACCAAGTTTAATACTCTATTAACAGCCAGTGTGTCAAAGGAAAGGCACCTTTTCTCAAACTATTTTCTGGGAACGGTTAGACTTTGCTGCAGAGAATGGCAGCCAATTTTATGCGAAAACCTCTGCTTCTTCACATATAGCAACATTCAGAGGGCCCCAGCCAGCATCTCATGTCTCTCATGTTGAGTTAGTGTGGAGAACAGCTAGAGTAGTGTATTTTTTAAATGCTGATGGTCTAGTTAGTAGATTAAAGAATTTAGATCACAGAATATGACCTGTATAACTGTTGTACAAGTTTAATTATATAACAATATTGCCAAAATAAACCTTTGTGATTTTCAAGCAGGGGTTGGATGACTAATAATATGGCATAGTTGATATTCCTTTTATGTATGACTTGGACTAGCTGGAAACTGGTGTCTTTTTCAGCTCTCAAATCTGTGAAAGGTGATTTTGTCAGTATTGACAAACTCTTGATCCGACTCAAATTTATAACCTAATATGGGTTATAGGTTTTATATATATATATATATATATATATATATATATATATATATATATATATATATGCTTGTTTCAGTGACTTAACCAAGATGACATAACTGTTAGATGTTGTTAAAGGCAGAATCTGAATCTCTGACTTTCTAATGTCAACAACAATAAATTATCATCTTGTCTCAGATGTTATTGCCTTTCTAATCTCTCAAATCAAACACACACATACAAATAGGACTCTTTATGAAATATGTGAATCGTGTTGATCTAAGTGAGAATATTCAGAATGCCATGTTTGGAATTGCCCATAAATATTGTAGGGGTGACTAAATAATAAATAACTAAAAGACAAAAATTAGCAATAATCTAATGTGTCCAACTTTTTCATCCTTATATTCGCATTTTCTCTCTATCAATAGGTCAAATCTTGTTTGTCAATTACATTAAAGGAAAAACTTTTGAACAAAAATTACTTGTATGACTAAAACAGCTAATTCTCAAAAAATTCTAAGTGAAATAAACTAAGTGAAAATAATTTGGATTGTCCTTTCTTGGACTTTAGGCAAGGATGAAATGTGCCTTAAGTGATTTGAAGTCATTATATTAGAATATCAGAGAAATGGCCAGTGAAAATGCTCTCACAATGCACACCTGGCCCATGCTCCATGCAGACTTACAGCTCGAATAACAACCATTGAAAAGGTATGATTTGATTATAATTCATAGCAAAGGACAGAGTCACTATACTGAGAGCATATGTACCCACCAAAGTATCTACCTAAGAGAGGAACTATTTCAAGGACTGAGTCTGATAGTAGTACCTTTCTTCTACACTAGCATTAAAGAGCAAAATAATACAGTTATAAAACTTTGTGTCACTTTTAAATAAGAGAAATCTGTTTTAGTATAAATACATTACAAGAAACATACATCTTTCTGTTCAGTTATTCATCTGTTAATCTTCCTCATAATCCTCTTTAATAAGATGCAGTTCAAGAACCTATTCTTTCCTCAAGCTTTTCCTGATTGTCCCAACTGCTAGTGCATTTAAATGAAAGAAAAAGGTTTAGTACCATATCTTTAATAAAGAATGATATGTCTGTGGTTTGGGGCTGCCTTATTTTAGTTTAATTAGGGGTCATTGAACAGTGAGAGCAGAGGGAAAGTACTATCTATCCCAAATTACTTTGCATATACTTTGTATATGTTTGTATTTAATTTACTTGACCTGAGTTCTGTATCTACTTTATATATACTGATTATCCTGCCCATTAGAACATGAGCTCAATGAGAATAGTGACTGTTTTATTTTTTGTACTTGTATCCTTAGTATCTGGTACCAAGAAAGTGCTTATTAAATATTTGTGTATTGATAGAATGAATGAAGTATTTGTTGAAGTCTTATTATGTGTGTGAGTGAATGGAAAAAAGCTAGTTCTCATGTCCCTATAAACATAAATGGGCATTGCCCACAATCAGTGTTTGATTGGTTTATAACTTTCACTGGAAAATAAAAAGCACTTTGACCTTTTTTGGAGCTAAACATGACAAGAAGGCTGCTGAAAGTCTGCTGGCCTCCAAGAACTATTGAAGCATTTAACTGCAGGGAAGCTCATTAGTCCACCAAATCATTACAGCTCTGCTCCACATCCAGTTGGCACTGAGACTAGTGTTTCTGATGACCTGAGTGTTTGTCTTCCACCCTCACCTAAGGAAATGTTTTATGATCGCCACATACAGCACACACATGGCAGGATTTTTTTGGGAATGTACAAACCATAGGAGAACATGCGTTTATACACATGTCTATACTCAGAGAAGTTTTAAATGTAGATTAGCATGTGCAAGAGATTGGGTTACAAGGAAGCAGCCTAAGATCATAAGCTGACTTGGGGAGAAAATGGAATGCTGTCAGCAGATAGACCAGCAGTAGATCAGTCTCTACCTTCCCCCGAGGCCCTTCACACAAGAAAGGAATGGAGCCAGACAAAAACAATAGAGGAGCAAACAGCATGCACCGCATGATAACCAGCAGGAAAATGCAGGATTCAGACTATGTTCAAATTGCATTTACGTGCTGAAGTGTTAGTCTGATTCAAAAAAAAAAAAGTTTCTAAATGTGTCAAGTTACAATTTTCATAGATCTAACAAGCAAATTAAGCAAATTATGTATGCCCACTAGTTACTGACTAGGTATTTGATAAATGTTAATCAGAACAGCAGCAAATTTAACCAGCAAAAGCAGGTCTTAGGAAGTCACCTTAATGTACTACAGATACCAGTGTAAAAGAAAAGTGAAATTGTATTTAAATGAAATAAAAAGGGTTATTATCATTTTTTAAAACAAAGAATTATGGTTTGGGTTGCTTTTTTTATTTTTATGGGAAGTAGCAAAGGCAGAGAAGGCGTTTCTCAGTATTTTCTCATTCCTGCAGAATGATAAAGTAGTTTATTCTCTGTGCTCTGTCTGCCTTTTCTCTCTCCCCTTTCACCGTTTGTAAGACTCATTCTTTTCTCCTATTAAGCCCTCATTTCCTTTAATTCTTTTTGAAATTTTGCCATTTCCTACTCCATATGAATTTTCTTTCCAGGGAACAGAAAAAACACATTCAGATTTAAAGTAAATTTTAGTTGAGATATTGTATTTTTCACACTGGTTTTCTTGTGAAATATTAGTAGTTTTGAAATGAAATGTTTTGTTCTCTATTGAAGGAATTTTTATTATTAGTGAAGAAGTAAGGAAAATTGAGATAGAGAGCATACTGAAGAATCAGAGAGACTGTCTTTCATTAAAGGAGCCACTCCTCAGAATTATATATAAAAACAAGATATGAAATTGATGTCCTTATTATTTTTGTTTTTGTTCTTCTTGATTTTGTTCTTCAGTTTATCACTTTTGTTCTAATTCTTCAATATTTTTTCTTGTTCTTGTTCTGCTTCTGCTTCTGTAGAGGGGATTTTATAGTATCTTCATGCTTCTCTGTCTTATTAACTCTAATTGTTTTAATTTTATAGGTAAAAAAGTGAGTTTCCGTCTTCAAAGGCTTTCCAACTTAGTAGGACCTTATAAGGTTGTGCTTTTTTGGGCTGGCCTTTGATAATCCAGAATCTACTCAGTTTTATAATAATGCATGAGAGTAGGACTTTAGTGAAGGGACTGTGCCTTATATTCACAAAAACTAACCATTTATTTTTTCTTTCTCAACTTGACCTTTTATATTATCATAAAAATTCACCTTATTTTTTCTTCAAAACAATCTTGTTGTATTTGATTTTACCCTAATACTAAGCCTTACCCTAATACCTTTAAAATATTATTTTACTAGTAAATTGGACATGGATAGAGATTGTACATAAAGTTACTTTGATACTTTAATAATTTGTAATATTTTGCTTTCAATAATCCCTCCTTTTATTTTCTCCTTCACATATTTGCCAAAATAATTTCCCAAGATATTATTATATTACTTCCCCACTCAAAAGATCTTTAGCAGCTTCCTTGAATGTTAATGCAAAATAAAACTCCTCAGTCAGGAATTTAAATTCTCTGCTTTAACTTACCTTTTCAGACCTTTCATATTCCTCCCTTCAGAAGTTCCCCTTCTATGTGATAGCCAAAATAAATCTGCCCCTCATCTTGCTCCTCAATGTTACCTTCTCCACCTTCTCCATGTATGGAATTAACTGCTTTTTTACCTCTTTTTTTTTTTATAATTTTTATCATACACTTCAGGTATCATTTCAGGTGCTGGAATTTTCCCCAATTTCTCATTTGTTCTCTCTTTTCACAAGTAAATTTGTATTTGCTTATATGTCTACCAGCTATTTGTCCCCCAAAGAATACTCCTTTGAGGATGTTGGGGTTTATTGTGTCTTTGTCTTTTTATCACCAATTGCTAGTATAACATTGGAGAGTAACACTGAGAAATGTTGTCCATGCTATTTTCTCTCTCTTTACTTCTGGAAAGGGTAGAGATGAATTTTAGTCAGGCCTTACCTGACTTCCCTCACAGCACTTCTTTTCATAAATCAAAGGCTGAAAATTCATTTAGACTCCTTTTGTTACAAGACTTCATTCAATTTTAGCCGAGAAGTAATCAGTATAACAGATTTTGGTTCATTTAGCTCATTTCCTACTATTTTGTAGAGTTTTTAATCAGATAAAAAGTCCAATTAATTATATATTTAATACAATCACAATAGCACTGAGCCCCCAGTTATCAGCATTCCTAATATCTAGACAGAGATTTGATTTTTTTTCCTCTAATTTACAACTGTTTTTTTCCAACAAAATCCTAGCTTCTTTTTATTATAACATAATTAAAAATAGTGATCATTTTTATAGTGCTTCAAGGTTTGTGAAAAACTTCACATATTTTATCTCATTTGATCTTCACAACAAATTAGTGAGGTAAATACTTATTTTGTTCAATTTACAAATGAACTCCTAGCTGAAAGAGTTGGAATTATTTGCTTAGGACTATATAGCTAAGAAATATCTGAGGCAGAACTCAGATCTTTCTGACTCCAATTTTGCTGTTTTTTTCTAGGATACTACTACATTCACCAATAGCTCACTAATCTAGTTTCAACAACATCCTAAGAATTCTAAATTTTTAAAATTGAATTGAATCAGTCTCTGATTTTAGAACCCTCTCTTCCCTATGTGGTTCTAAATCTAGCTCTCTACTACTTCTATCTATTGTTTCAAGAGTGTATATAGGGTATTCAGGGAAGACTAACACCTCTGATATGAGTGTTTGCTGAGCATTTTCAGGGATGTTCATTCTCCTTTGATGTACATCTGCCATTCAACTTTAACTTATGACTCCAAGAAGCTATACCATGTACAGCAGACACACACCCCTAAAACCATCTTGGTAGATGGTCTAAACCAGATTAAAGGCAACTGATGGGTCTCAAATATGTTGGTAAGTTAGGAGAATGTCTATCCAAAGCATGTGTAGAAATCCTCTGGCAGAATGGATGGATGAGAGCAAGATGGCTCCAGTGGTTAAGGAGATGGTTGAATCAGACACTATGGAGAATTTAAGGTTTAATCAGACATCAAAAATGCCAAGGTCATCCACTGCCTACCAGAACATCACCAGTAATTCCTTCCATTGGAATTCCACAAGTCTCTAAAAGAAATAGACTTTCTGCAATTCTGTATCACTTAGATCCAATTCACATATAAGGCAAGGCATCATCCTATAATGTCATTGGCCCTTTTTGAAAATGAAAGATGTAGAAAAATCTATTGTTTCTAATTCTGCTCTTAATGAGCAAATATTTTCAATTCACTCTAACAAGAATTGCTTAAGCTCCCAAGAACCTCATATTATATACAAGAGACTGAGGATACCAGACAAAAAAGAAAAAATAATCTCTATCTGAAGAAGTTTGCAATTAATAGAAATAAAAATTTAAGTTTGTGTGTATATATTTATATTTATATTAGGTAGATCAGGAAAGGTTTGTCATAAGGAGTTGACACCTGAGCTAAACTCAAAAGAAAGTGAAGAAGAGATGAGAAGGGAGTGAATTCGAGGCAATATGAACAAAGAAGCAGAGATGGTAAATGAAACGCTGAGTTCAAGTAAAGTCTTGTTCTTTTTTGTGTCAGCTCTTCACATATTTTACTGAATCTTTCTTTTATACCTTCCTAAATCTTTTCTTCCTCACTCTGTGTTCCTACATATGGCATTTCCAACAGTCTTTTTTTTCCCATCCTAGTGCTTTTCTTTTAAAAGCATACCATCTTATCTGCTCATCCTTTTCTATTTTCCATGCTAGGAGAAAGGATTGAAGTCATACAATTTTTAAATGGAACTTTTCCTAGAGTAACCAAGAATATATGCTAAATTCAATATAAGGATCATTTATTAAATATCTTTTCTTTTCAAGGCACAAGCAGTAAGAGTACAATAAATGAAATATCTCCTGTCTTAAGGAATGTGAAACAGAGTAATTTCCTTTTTTTCTCCTCTTTTCCTTTTCTTTCTTTTCCTTTCCTTCTTTTGTCTTCCTTTACCCTTGTCTATCTTGTGCTGCCTCTCCTTTCTTTTTGTTCCTTTTTTTTATTTGCTATAATTTTGACTTGCAGTCTCAAGACTATCTTCACCAAAGCAGATAGATAAATAACACTTTTATAATTTATAGCCCATATTAGGTAGATCACTGAAAGGTTGTTGCTAATATGTCAGAAGCACTTGAATTCAGTTCTTTCTTACTATGAGGCAGACCCTTTTATCCACTCCACCTTGTTGTTCCTCTTCCTAGTACTTATAATTACTAGTTTAAATGAGAGGATTATTATTAGGAAAGTATCATTATTAGCAAAATTTTCTTTTGCATTATGTATCTTCACTTTTAACTATAACTTCACTTTTGACAAATGATAGCTTGAATTAATCCTTCTGGTAGTTTGACTTTAAAATAAACGTTTAAAAATATATAAAGATTCAAAGAAATGTGAGCAACCAAAAATAAATATATAACAGACAACTATTGATTGCCACTCATAGCATTATAAATGAATGCTGTGACTTTGATTTGATAGTTAAGTTATGGTAACAACCCACATCAGGACATTTGGCAATTTCTGAGCTCCTCTGAGCCTGAAAATTACTTTTCTCCTAAAAGCTATGCTACTCAAAGATATGACTTGATTCTCTGGTTATAGCAGTTGCTATGGAGACATTTCCTAGGCCCTAAATGTGCTATCTAGGGAAACTGTCAGAAGATATAACCCCTAAATTAGCCACATTCAGAGTAGCCCCCAAATAGAGATGAGTCTCTCTAGATTCCGGAACAGGGTTAATGACAATAACACTCTAAGAGTGGAAAGAGGACTGACTTTGGACTAACAAAATCTCTGTTCAAATCTTGGCTGTGTCACTTGTTACCTTTGTGACCTTGGATGTCAAATGCAGGCCTCAGTTCCTTTATGTATACATAAATAATAAGACTAAATTCACTTTTCACTCAAAGTCTATGAATCTGATTAACAAAGAGGATTCAGGTCTATTCACTTACATGTTTTTTGTTCTAATATCTTTGCCTTGGTCTTCTGTCTAAAACAAAGTCCCTTATAAATCTGATTTTCTCTTTCCCCATTTCCAGCAAAGACCTAAATTTTATTCTTTTTGGAAAAGAGAAAAAGGTAATGGAAATATAAGATTAGTATTATTTGGAAACAAAAAAATCACTCAAAATCTAATCAGTTATTCATAAGTAACTTTTCTTCCATTCTAAACACACCTAAATGTGTCCTTTATTCATATTTTAGCTATTCTCTTCTTGTTTATCTAACTAGAATATGTTACCTCCTAATCAGTATACTCTGAGATCTTCTGGGTTTAAATATAAAAGCCTGTTTAACTTTTAAAACCTTTTATTGTGATCCAATGACAATGGTCTCCTTTGCTTTCCACATACAAGAAGTTACATCTGCCAAGTTTGTACACATTCACTCTCTGTATTTCACACCAGAAATTCTCTCTCTATTCTCCTCTACCTCTTATTTTGCTTTGTTTCCATCAAGTCTTAGCAAAAATCAAACATATACAAGAAATTTGTTCCCTTTAATGCAAGGATTTTTTTTTCTACTTATTATCTCCATTTTTTCCAGCACATATATTCATTATTCTTATTTGCTCACATGCTGTTTTCTCCATTAGCAACTTGAGATCAAGGACTGTTTTTCACCCTTCTTTGTAAAGCCTTATTGCTTAGAAAGAAAGCCTTTTAAAACTAGGCATCACACAACAACGTGATAGTAGCAAAATATCAAAATATCTATCAACTCTGAAAAAACATTAAAGATGCTCTGTGTCTTGCAGTATTAATTATTCCACCAAGATTTAATTCCTTATATAAAAAAGAAATAATCCCATTCATTTCATTAGTTATGCAATTTTATTTTTTGTCTTTAATAGATGATAAAATTATATGTATACAAAGAATTATTTTAAAATAAATTTATTTATGCTTTATTAGCAGTAAATATCTGATTTTGTACACCTATATAGTTGGGATCATGTAAAAATTTGTTGGATATAAACGGCTCCACTCTTCAACCAGCATGATATCTACCAATTTGATAAATGCTTCAGATATTTCTTTAGTGTGTTGGGCATTTAAGGCCAAGAACAGATTTTTGTAGGGTTCTATCTGAAATCTAATATCAGGTTTATATTGATCACTCTTACCATAAAATAGTACAAAAAATGGACCATTATCTGGACCTGGTTCTATGATCAAAGATTTAGAGCAAATGATGAGAAGCTTATGAAGGATGTCAAAATACAAGGAAACCCATGCAAAAATTCAAAGAAATGTCTAAGTAGTCTTGACTAAGCCCACTTCCCCCTTTGCAATTTTAAAACAATGGCAAAACTTCAATAATAATATTAATAATAACTTTATATAGCATTTAGTATATGCCCAGGCACTATATTAAGTGCTGTACAAGTGTATTATTTCATTTGATTTTTCAAAAACCCTGGAATGCAGAATAATAAAGCAAATCAGGAGATGGGAGAAGAAAGGGAAAGAAAATCACAATCATGCTGAAAAAGAATCCTGGTAGAAAACAACACTAAAAGAAAAAATAAAGAGATTGGTAAGCAAAAATGGTGCCCCAATAGAATAAATGTGGACCAAAAAATGTAGAAATTTCTAGAAGTAACAACTAAGCTCCAAAAATGAGAATAGATGGATTATCAAAATTTTCAGACTGCATCTAATAGAAAAAGAGAATAAAGAAATTCCCCTATCTATAAGATGAGGAATTCAAGAAAACATATATGAAAATTTTTAAATTAGAAAAGATGATATCCTTTTCATTAACATTGGATTCTTTGGTTTCTCCATCATGACCTTAGTAAACTCAAAACTGGAAATCTCATAGTCTTCCAAGATCCAAAGAGCCTTGTTACTCATATCTCTTCAAACCCTCTAAATAGAAGGTGAAATTATAAACTCCTCCATTTAAAGATAAGACCTGGCTTAAAATCTCATATTATCATCTCCATATTAATTTTAAATTCATTTTTACATATTTTTGCATATCTTTTTTTAATATAACTTTTTATTGACAGAACCCATGCCTGGGTAATTTTTTACAACATCCCTTGTACTCACTTCTGTTCCGACTTTACCCCTCCCTCCGCCTATCTCCTCTCCCAGATGGCAAGCAGTCTTATACATGTAAAATATGTCACAGTATATCCTAGATATAATATATGTGTGCAGAACCGAACAGTTCTCTTGTTGCACAGGAAGAATTGGATTCAGAAAGTAAAAATAACCTGGGAAGAAAAATAAAAATGCCAACAGTTTACATTCATTTTCCAGTGTTCTTTCTTTGGGTGTAGCTGCTTCTCTCCATCATTGATCAATTGAAACTGAGTTAGATCTTCTCTTTGTCAAAGAAATCCACTTCCATCAGAATATATCCTCATACAGTATCGCTGATGAAGTACATAATGATCTCCTGGTTCTGCTCATTTCACTCAGCATCAGTTCATGTAAGTCTCTCCAAACCTCTCTGAAATCATCCTGTTGGTCATTTCTTACAGAACAATAATATTCCATAACATTAATATACCACAATTTACCCAACCATTCTCCAGTTGATGGGCATCCTTTCATTAAATTCATTTTTGTTGACAGCACTGTTTTTTGTTTGTTTGTTTGTTTTAATTTGATGGCTTCTCCATCATGCCCCTGCACTGGGTCCCTTCACTTAACCTCCCTTTTCAATTTTTTTTCTTATGTCATCTTCCCATTGCATTAGATTATGAGCTCTTAAAGGGCTAGACCATCATCAGCTATCTTGACTTTCATCTTGTCACTAGTCTCTGAAGACTGGATAAAAAAGTGAGGCTTATGACTTTGCACAGTTCTGCACTTGATTCATGTGCAAATCAAGACATCAACTTTGTGACTTTCTAGTCCTCCTCTAGACCAGTTGAGAAACAACAATTAAACATTTAATATGTTTTGGAAATATTGCTGAGCTCTGAGAATACAAATAAAAGTAGAAAGAAAAACTATCTCAAGAAACTTGCATTCAAATGGTAAAAATTATTACAATTTTTAAAAAGGGATTTTAATGGAGGGGTGAGGAAGGGTTTAGGAAGAAGGTAATACATGGGGATCTGGAAGAGAAAGCCCTATGGAAATGCATCCTGGAGCAAAAACCTTTCCACACCATTCT
This sequence comes from Antechinus flavipes, assembly GCF_016432865.1. Lineage (NCBI taxonomy): Eukaryota > Metazoa > Chordata > Mammalia > Dasyuromorphia > Dasyuridae > Antechinus > Antechinus flavipes. The sequence continues at coordinate 571,173,470 of NC_067398.1, read as the reverse complement.
GCCCTTGGACTACTCATACTGGAACTGCTTTTTACCTCTGAGACCACACTTTATTATTGTCTAGTTCCTTCCAGACCTTTACTTTAATGAGAGGACCCAAGGCCAAATTGTCTTTATTCCTCCCCAGGCTGCACTGCCTATTCATTCTCACAGGACTTTCTGTATCATACCATAAAATCCTCTCAAGATCAGAAATTCTCCACAATATTCTTGGACAATTTCTCACATTGGAAATATTCTCCATTTCTGAGACTTTGCCTTTTTATTTGGCTAGTTCCTCCCAGAATTTTCTGCTTTAACAATGAAATTAATGCCAAAAAGGAAATATTAGCCCTTGATAAAAGAAAATTGTGTTTGTGTATGTATATGTGTGTTGAAGTTTGGGGAAATAATATAGTGACTATTTTAAAGATTGTGTAGAGAAAGAATAGAATTATTCTGTTGGGATAGAATAGAAGTGGAAAATTCAAGCTTAATATAAGAAAGAAAAATAAATGTAGCTGTTCAATGGACTAATTAAGGGAGGTTGTTGGTTTCTTATTACTGAATGTCTTAGGTTGAATTAAATTTTCTCTGAGCTAACTTCCAATTCTAGGATTAAATATTGCAACAAAAAGTAACCAATCATTTAGTGATAGAATTATATATTTAAAGATGAAAGGAAATTTGGAGTTCTTTTGTTCTAGTCCTCCATTATAAGGAAAAGGAAACTGAGGTCCAAAAGGAAGTTACATAATTTGCCCATTGTTATAGAAACAGGTAAGATTTGAACCTAGAATCCACTGATCCCAAATACAATTGCCTTTCCAAATAAAATCCTGTTAAAAGCAATGTCAAATAATTTCTTAAAAGTATAGTTATTTATGAAACTAGTTGAAGAAATTGATTGAGATTATTTTGTTTTAAATTATTAACTTCTATAACATAAAACTAGATAGTCCATAAAATTAAATAAGCACATCAACTTTCCTTCCAAGTAAGGATTGTAGTTCCATTATCAAAAACAACCAAGAACTATCTAAATTAATCCCAAAGTTTCTGGGTAAAAAATCTGTCAACTACATAAAATGTCAGATTGACTGAACATTTCCTTTACATATTTAATTTCACAGTATCAAAACTAGCTCAAGAAGTATTATAAATTAATGTGAAAACAAAGGCACTAATTTTATGTAAAAAGTTTGCTTAACAGTCTAATCTTAAACTTCAGGTAATAAGTTGAGAGTGAATCATGTTGTCTGATTTCTATACAAGCTGCCAGCCTAAAAGCATAAGACAGACAAGAAGCAGGTGGGAGAATATTAAATAAAGTGTTCTATTTCATTGTTAGGGGAAAAATCAATATCATAATTATTGAATCAGCTCTGTTTTGTGATGGGAAAAATACAGAGGAAATAATAAAACTATATTCAATGAAATAACAATATGGTGATTCTCTGCATGGAGAAAATATTTCCTGATAAATAACAACTTATTAAACAATGTGGATAAGGAAGGTGATTATGAATGGATTGTTCTTCTCTTCCTATTTATATCCACCTCCCACTACACTAAACTCCTTCATTAATTTGGCCTTCTGAGAGCAAAACCAGGTATTAAGTAAAATGAATTTTTGTATTTTGTTATGGCTGGGTTGATTTTAAATCCCAGGTATCAATAAGGATTTCAGTAAAAACCAAATTTTCTCCAGCAGTCATTTTAGGGAAGCTCTGTATGGCAAATATGATTTATTTAAGGGGATAGAGAGGAAGAGAATGGTGTTAACAAATCTTACGTAAAGGCTACTTGAACTGCCTCAATAAAAAGTTTAACATTATAAAACTAAATATTTGCCATATCTAGGATTTAGCTTGTTAGATTTTGGCTGAAAGTATTTTATTTAAGGCTTTATATGGTCTTCTCCTATGAATACAAGGTCTGTTAGGAAAGAGATGGGATATAATCCATAAATTCTATTTTATAGTCAGAATAGTCATATGTTTTTGTGCAATACCAATCAATCAACAAACTTTTTTTTTTTTAAACTGCATGCTATGTGCCAGGAACTGGGCTCAGCAATGGGGATAAAAAGATAAAAGTCAAATTATCCTTGCCTTCTAAATACTAATTTATATTTGTTTAGCAGTACTATTTCCAAGGTTCTTTCTCACACAGGATTATGTTTTTGTTCTTACAACAATCCTTCTCTCCATTTCACAGATGAGAAATCTTTGACCCCATTCTGCCCAACAGACAGGAGATCCCTTTGACAGACTCTAAATTTGAACCCAGGACTTCTGTTTCCTTTTTATTGTATTATATTGGCTTACCAGGGAGAATAGGAAAAAGTGTGAAAAAAAGATGCTGAAATGTAATTTAATTACTCACTAATATTACTGTTTCTTTGGATAGAACCCTTGTGAAGAAGAAAGGTAAGAAAGATGAATTATTTCCAAACAAACTCAATTACTCACAAATGTTTGTAGCAAAATCATTCCCAAGATGTTTGGTTAGGTTTTGCTCCCCATTCTGTATACAGCTCTCCTTTTCAAAACTGACATTATTTTTCTTATCCCTCCTTTTGATTATATCTGTTATTTTTGCTTGTATTTCTTTTCACTTCAAATCCATGGAAGTTGTTTCTACTCTGTTACTGATGTTTGCAACACCTCCCACTCCACTATCATTTGCAGATTACATTAACTCCCTCTCACAGATCATTAATAAAGATGTTAACAAGAATAGACCAAATACTAATTTCTTAGGAATTGTGCTAGACACCTTCCTGTTCCTAGAGGCACTGCCATTTATCCTTATCTTTTGTTTACAGCCTTGCTGCCAGTTTTCTATCCATGTGACTATTTCTTATCCAAGGCATGATTATCTAATTTTAAAAGTTAAGTGTTGGAAACTCTATATTAAGAGTTTAGTCAATTTTTTGCTGTCAAGCTCATTCATTAGTTTCATAATGAACCCAAACCAAGGTCATATAAAACTAATCTTCACAATTTTTTTTTCTTATTTCAATATTAAAAAATAATATATGAAATTGTCCCAGGTATTGATGATCATAACTTTAAATAAGAACACTTGACATTTCATTTCCTTTCTGTATCTGCAAAGACTATATCCCACATATAGTTGAATTGTAATCTAACTTTTGTATGGTATTTACTTTCCCAGCCCACTCCTCCAGCTCACATTAGATTGGATCCCCTGAGCAACTATCTCAGATTGGAGGGAAAATTCTATGGTTTGCTATAGTTCTAATAGTTTGTAAGGCCCCATTAAAAATCAACAAGGAGACCCAATTTTAGTAAAGTATTTTACTCAAAATGGCATTAAAATTAGTTATAACACCCCCCCCCCAAATCTGTTTCAGTCTCCTACAAATAAACATTATATAAATATGTGTGTTCAGAAGAGCAAAAGAGTGGTACAAATCTAAAATACAATGGCAGTGAAACATATGGGTAGGGAAAACAAATGACCAAGACAACAAACAAATTCTAAAACTCAGAATGTTAATATCCTTTTCCTTTTTGAAGAAACTTCAGGAAGATAACTGAAGATTCTGGTATTAGTGATGGCTAAGTCATTCTCTCAGACACAAGAAAGAAAAGAAAGAATTATTTATATAGGGACAATTATATGTCAAGTACTATGATAACTGTTTACAAATATCATCTCATTTTGATCCGTACAACAACTCTTAAGACATGTTCTGTTATTATAGCTATTTTAAAGTTGAGGAAACTGAGGCAAACATTAAATGACTTTCCCAATGTTAGACAGCTAGTAAATTACTGAAATTGCATTTCATTTTAGAACTTTCTGACTCCAAACACAGTTGTCTATTTTTTCCTCAATGTTATTTTATTTTTCTAAATACATATAAAGATAGCTTTCAAAATTCATTTCTTATATATGTTCCAATTTTTTCTGCCTCCCTCCATTATGTCCTCCTTCCTCAAGACAATAAGCACAATTTTTAAAAATATATTTCCATATGTGTCATGTTATGCAAGAAAAATAATATCAAAAAGAAAAAAAAGTAACATGAGAAAGAAAAAGCAAAAAAAGAAAAGAAAACAAAACAAAACAACAACCAAAGGTGAAAAGACTTTGATTGGATCCACATTCAGTCTCCATAATTCTCTCTCTGGATGCAAATGGAATTTCCCATCTTAAGTCTATTGGAATTGTCTTGGATCATCACAATGCTGAGCAGAGTAAAGTCCATCAGCAGTTGATCATCACATATTCTTGTTGTTAATGTGTACAGTGTTTTCCCAGTTCTGCTCACTTAAGTCAGCATCAGTTCAGGTAAGCAGACTCCATACTCTATCTGTCTGTAAAAACTCCAGAATTGATTTCGTTCTTACCAAAACCCTGTAACATCCTTAAAATTTATATAACTGTAGTCAGTTTACAGACAATAAATTTAATATCTATCTAAAGACAACAGCTACCATTGTCAAAGACTAGCTTCGAACCCAGCTTTGATGTTTCATTTCTGCTATTCTGTATTGCTTGGTCAAGTATAACAAACAAAAGTGTGAAAAATTTAAAGTTAAATTTAATTACTTAGTAGGAATATATTCCCACAGGTTGGAAACCTTATAAAAAAATAAAGATCATGAACTGGTTTCTCACCTGGCCTGGCTGTTACTAGGTTCGACTGGAAAGATAACTTAACTACCAGGTACAGACTAATATCAGGATGAATCAGGTAGATTACTCATGCTGTGTCTAGCTAGGCTTGTGAGTTGTTTGGCTTTCTAGGCTGGCTATTCATAGAAACTGCTATCTCTTTTGGATGGATCAATATAGCTAGACAATCTGGGTTTATACTTTTATGATGAGGTATAATTTTAACCAATTTTAGCTTCTGTCTCTTACTGGTAAGGTTTTATGATGTTCAGATAAAGTGCTGTTATGCTCTTTTGTTAAAACTAAGCTTACAATTTTTAGGAAGCTCTACTTGACTCTCTCAACAGCTCTTTAAGTCAATAATCTTGGTCCTGGACTGAGTTATCTACTGTTATTTATGATGGAAACCAGACACATTTCCCACATGTCTGTCAAGGTCTTATGAAAATAAGTGGATAGGAATAAAAGTACTCAAAACATTCTGTGCTCTGGAGCAAGTTTAGAAATTATCATTGAACTATGCAAAGCTTCATTTGATTGCTTCATTTTTATCTGAAAGGGTCTCATTTTATATTTCCTTATCTCTACCTTCAAGCCTTCCATCTTATAATTTTGTTGAAGTCTAAATAGGGAAAGCTTAGATTTGGATCACTAGTTTCCTTTAAAGCTTTGCTCAAGCGTCATATCTTAGATGAAGCTTTTCTTGATTCAGTTCTTCCTAAAACAATCTTGTATTTAATAACTCTCTCTGTGTGTATGTATGCAATGGCCCTTATGTTAAGGACTTTAATTTTCTTTTCTTTTATTTCGATATTTACAGTATATAATACAGTTCCAGGCACTTACCAAGTAAATAAATAAATGACTGAGTGAATGAAAAATCACATTTATTCAAATATAAGGATTTTTTTCCACCCCAAAGATTACAATCCTTCTTCATCTAACATGACATTATTGTGATGAGCAGCCTGAATTCAGAAAAGTCTGGAAAGACTTATAAGAACTGCTGTTGAGTTAAGCAAGCAGAACCAAGAGATTATTGTACACAGTAACAACAAGAATATGTGATGATCTAACTATGATGGACTTGTTGCTTCTCAACAATGATTCAAGACAATTCCAATAATTTTGAGATAGAAATGCCATTTGTATGCAGAGACAGAACTATGGAGACTGAATATGCATTGAAGCATAGTATTTTCACCTTTTTATTTATTTATTTGCTTCTCATGTTTTTCCCTTTTAGTATTATTGTTCTTGTACACCATAACAAACATTGAAATGTGTTTAAAATAATCACACATATTTAATCTATATCATGTTACTTGCTCTCTTGGGAAGAGAAAAAGGGAGGGAGAAAAATTTGGAATACAAAATCTTACAAGAAATGAATGTTGAAAACTATCTTTACATGTATTTGGAAAAATAAACTATTATTTAATTTTTTAAAAAAATAAAATAAAATGACATTATTTTAATGAGCAGGCTGATGTCAGAAAAACCTGGAAAAACTCACAAGAACTGATGCTCAGTGAAGTGAGCAAAACTAGGAGAACATTGTTCATATTAAGAGCAACGCTGTTGGCTCTTCTCTGCAAACTAGTGATCTAAGACAATTCCAAAAGATTTGGGATGAAAAATGTCATCTGCTTTTAAAGAAGGAACTATAGAGACTGAATGTGAATCAAAGTATATTATTTTCACTTTCTTTTTGTTTTTTTTTCCTAGTGGTTTCCCTTTTTGTTCTATTTTTTCTTTTATAGCATGACTAATATGGAAACAAGCTTAAAATAATTATGTATGTATGCACATCAGATTGCTTACTGTCTAGTAGAGGGAAGAGGTAAAAAAAAGGATGGACAAAAAAATTGGAACTCAGAATGTTACAAAAATTAATGTTGAAAACTATCTTTACATGTAATTAGAAAAAAAATTAAACAGTATTAAGTAAAAAAAAATGGCATTACTTGTTAATTAATGCAGCCATTAAAAATATATTCAGAATCTTGTTGATCAACCTCTTTGAACTTAGCTGTGCTAGTTTTTGGATAGAATATGAGTGTCTACTATTAGAAACATGCCCTAAGCCTCACCAGGTCAGTAAGATCTCTGTGAAATTATACTTCACTGACAAAATCCTTGAGAAGTCAGGATTAATGGTACAGCATGAAGGAGTTTCTAAGTTAAAACTTTGCTGGAAGAGCACCAAACAATTAAATTGCAACTATGGATTGAAGTAAGTATATGTTAGAGGAAATTGGTTAACAGCAAATCATATGAAAAAGAAGTTTCAGTGGAAGAGGATTAAATTCTTGGTGGAGATGAAAAGGAGGAAGGGATGTTATGTGCCATGAAATGCCAAGATCTGGTAACAAAGTGCTCAATATGTGAAAGACAAAAATCTGAAAAATTGTGATGGAAAAACTCAACAGTGATGGAAGTGAAAATAGGGGGAGATGATTAGAGAGTCATCACAAAAGATTATCTATGTTGATTTATTATTATTATTATATTCACATATGAATTGCATAAACATTTGGTAGGGAACTTTTTTTTATAGCTTTTTATTTAGAAGTTATATGCAAAGATAATTTTATAGCAATGACAATTGCCAAACCTTTTGTTCCAATTTTTCCATTCCTTCCCCTCATGCTCTGCCCCAGATGGCAGGTTGACCAATACATGTTAAATATGTTAAAGTATAAATTAAATACAAAATAAGGATACATGTCCAAACAGTTATTTAGCTGTACAAAAAGAACGGGACTCTGAAATAGTGTACAACTAGCCTGTGAAGGAAATCAGAAATGCAGGTGGACAAAAATAGAGGGATTGTGAATTCTATGTGATAGTTCTTACTCATCTCCCAGAGTTCTTTCACTGGGTGTAGCTGGTTCAATTCCTTCCTGCTCCATTGGAACTGATTTAGTTCATCTCATTGCTGAAGATGGCCAAGTCCATCAGGATTGATCATCATATAGTATTGTTGCTGAAGTATATAATGATCTCCTGGTTCTGCTCATTTAACTCAGCATCAATTTATGTAAGTCTCTCCAGGTCTTTCTGAAATCATCCTGCTGGTCATTTCTTATTAAACAATAATATTCCATAATATTCATATACCACAATTTATTCAGCCATTCTCCAATTGATGGGCATCCACACAGTTTCCATTTCTGGCCACTACAAAGAGGGCTGCTACAAACATTCTTGCACTTACAGGTCCCTTTCCCTTCTGTAAAAATCTCTTTGGGATATAAGCCCAGTAGAAACACTGCTGGATCAAAAGATATGCACAGTTTGATAACTTTTTGAGCATAGTTCCAAATTGCTCTCCAGAATGTCTGGATGTATTCACAATTCCACCAGCAATGTATGAGTGTCCCAGTTTTCCCACATCCCCTCCAATATTCACATTATCTTTCCCTGTCATTCTAGCCAATCTGACAGGTGTGTAGTGGTATCTCAGAGTTGTCTTAATTTGCATTTCTCTGATTAATAATGACTTGGAGCATCTTTTCATATGCCTAGAAATAATTTCAATTTTTTCAGCTGTCTGTGCATATCCTTTGAACATTTATCAATGGGAGAATGGCTTTGTTTCTTATAAATTAAAGTCAATTCTCTCTATATTTTGGAAATGAGGCCTTTATCACCACCTTTGACTGTAAAAATGTTTTCCCAGTTTATTGCTTCCTTTCTAATATTGTCTGCATTCGTTTTGTTTGTACAAAAACTTTTCAGTTTGATATAATCAAAATTTTATATTTTGTGATCAATATGATCGCTAGTTCTTCTTTGATCATAAATTCCTTCCTCTTCCACAGATCTGAGAGGTAAACTATCCTATGTTCCTCTAATTTATTTATATCTCATTCTTTATGCCTAGGTTGGGAACCCATTTTGACCTTATCTTGGTGTAAGGTGTTAAGTGTGGGTTAATGCCTAGTTTCCACCATAACAATTTCCAATTTTCCCAGCAATTTTTGTCAAACAGTGAGTTCTTATCCCAAAAGCTGGGGTCTTTGGGTTTGCCAAACACTAGAATATTAAAGTTATTGACTGTTTTGTCCTTTGAAACTAACCTATTCCAATGATCAACTCGTCTATTTCTTAGCCAATACCAAATGGTTTTGGTAACTGCTGCTTTATAATATAATTTTAGATCTGAAACAGCTAGGCCACCTTCATTTGATTTTTTCATTAATTCCCTTGAAATTCTTGACCTTCGGTTTTTTCATATGAAGTTTGTTGTTATTTTTTCTAGGTCATTAAAATAGTTTTTTGGGAGTCTGATTGGTAAAGCGCTAAATAAATAGATTGGTTTAGATAATATTGTCATCTTAATTATATATGCTCACCTTATCCGAGAGCATTCAATATTTTTTCCAATTGGTTAGATCAGACTTGATTTATATGGAAAGTGTTTTGTAGTTTTGCTCATAAAGTTTCTGATTTTCTCTTGGCAGTAGATTCCTAAATATTTAAAACTATCAGAAGTTACTTTACATGGAATTTCTCTTTGTAACTCTAACTGTTGGACTTTGTTAGTGATATATAGGAATGCTGATGACTTATGTGGGTTTATTTTGTATGCTGCAACTTTACCAAAGGTATGGATTATTTCTAATAATTTTTTAGTGGAATCTCTGGGGTTCTCTAAGTATACTATCATATCATCAGCAAAAAATGATAATTTGGTTTCCTCATTATCTATTTTAATTTCTTCAATCTCTTTCTAAGGTCTTATTGCCAAAGCTAGCATTTCTAATACAATATTCTTTTTTTTTTTTTTATGAGATCTCTTTCTGAAGATAGATAGCATTTTTTAAATTTAATAATAACTTTATATTGACAGAATCCATGCCAGGGTAATTTTTTTTACAACATTATCCCTTGCACTCACTTCTGTTCTGATATTTCCCCTCCTTCCTTCCACCCCCTCCCCTAGATAGCAAGCAGTCCTACATATGTTAGATATGTTGCAGTATATCCTAGATACAATATATGTTTGCAGAACCGAACAGTTCTCTTGTTGCATAGGGAGAATTGGATTCAGAAGGTAAAAATAACCCGGGAAAAAAAACAAAAATGCAGATAGTTCGCATTCGTTTCCCAGTGTTCTTTCTTTGGGTGTAGCTGCTTCTGTCCATCATTTATCAATTGAAACTCAGTTATGTCTCTTTGTCACAGAAATCCACTTCCATCAGAATACATCCTCATATAATATTGTTGTTGAAGTGCATAATGATCTCCTGGTTCTGCTCATTTCACTTAGCATTAGTTCATGTAAGTCTCTCCAAGCTTCTCTGTATTCATCCTGCTAGTCATTTCTTACAGAACAATAATATTCCATAACATTCATATACCACAATTTACCCAGCCATTCTCCAATTGATGGGCATCCATTCAATTTCCAGTTTCTAGCCATTACAAACAGGGCTGCTACAAACATTTTGGCACATACAGGTCCCTTTCCTTTCTTTAGTATCTCTTTGGGGTATAAGCCCAGTAGTAGCACTGCTGGATCAAAGGGTATGCACAGTTTGATAACTTTTTGGGCATAATTCCAGATTGCTCTCCAGAATGGTTGGATTCGTTCACAACTCCACCAACAATGCATCAGTGTCCCAGTTTTCCCGCATCCCCTCCAACATTCATCATTATTTTTTCCTATCATTTTAGCCAATCTGACAGGTATGCAGTGGTATCTCAGAGTTGTCTTAATTTGCATTTCTCTGATCAATAGTGATTTGGAACACTCTTTCATATGAATGGTAATAGTTTCAATTTCATCCTCTGAAAATTGTCTGTTCATATCCTTTGACCATTTATCAATTGGAGAATGGCTTGATTTCTTATAAATTTGAGTCAGTTCTCTATATATTTTGGAAATGAGGCCTTTATCAGAACCTTTAACTGTGAAGATCCAAGAGCACTTAATATTTTTCCAATTATTTAAGTCTGACTTTATTTGTGTGGAGACTTTTTTATAATTTTGCTCATATAATTCCTGACTTTCCTTTGGTAGATAGATTTCCAAATATTTTATGCTATCAACAGTTATTCTGAATGGAATTTCTCTTTGTATCTCTTGCTGTTGGATTTTGTTAGTGATGTATAAAAATGCTGCTACTTTGCTAAAATTATGAATTATTTCTAATAGCTTTTTAGTAGAATCTCTGGGGTTCTTTCGGTATACCATCATATCATCTGCAAAGAGTGATAGTTTGGTTTCCTCATTGCCTACTCGAATTCCTTTAATCTTATTGCAGAGGCTAGTGTTTCTAATACAATATTGAATAAATAATGGTGATAGTGGGCAACCTTGCTTCACTCCAGAGCTTACTGGGAAAGGTTCCAGCTTCTCCCCATTGCATATGATGCTTACTGAAGGTTTTAAATATATGCTCCTGACTATTTTAAGGAAAAGTCCATTTATTCCTATGTTCTCAAGTGTTTTTTATTAGGAATGGATTTTGGATTTTATCAAATGCTTTTTCTGCATCTATTGAGATGATCATATGGTTTTTGTTTGTTTGGTTATTGATATAGTCAATTATGCTAATAGTTTTCCTAATATTGAACCAGCCCTACATTCCTGGTATAAATCCTACTTGGTCATAGTGTATTATCCTGGGGATGATTTTTCTGTAATCTTTTTGCTAATATTTTAGTTAAGATTTTAGCATCAATATTCATTAGGGAGATTGGTCTATAATTTTCTTTCTCTATTTTCAGCCTACCTGGTTTAGGTATCAGTACTATGTCTGTGTTATAAAAGGAATTTGGTAGGATGCCTTCAATTCCTATATTTTCAAATAGTTTATTTAGCATTGGAGTTAATTGTTCTTTAAATGTTTGATAGAATTCACATGTAAATCCATCTGGTCCTGGGGATTTTTTCTTAGGGAGTTGGTTGATAGTTTGTTCTATTTCTTTTTCTGAGATGGGACTGTTTAGGATATTTACTTCTTCCTCTATTAGTTTGAGCAAGCTATATTTTTGGAGGTATTCTTCTATTTCATTTGAGTTGTCAAATTTATTGGCATAAAGTTGGGCAAAGTAACTCCTAATTATTGCTCTAATTTCCTCTTCATTAATGGCAAGTTCTCCCTTTTCATTTTTAAGACTAACAATTTGATTTTCCTCTTTCTTTTTTAATCAGATTTACTAAGGGTTTGTCTATTTTGTTGGTTTTTTCATAGAACCAACTCTTAGTTTTATTGATTAATTCAATAGTTTTTTACTTTCAATTTTATTGATCTCTCCTTTTATTTTTAGAATTTCAAGTTTAGTGTTTGACTGGGGGTTTTTAATTTGTTCCTTTTCTAGCATTTTTAGTTGCAAGCCAAATTCATTGACCTTTTCTTTCTCTATTTTATACAAATAGGCCTCTAGAGAAATGAAATTTCCCCTTATTACCACTTTGACTGCATCCCATACATTTTGGTATGATGTCTCATTATTATCATTTTCTTGGGTGAAGTTATTAATTATGTCTATGATTTGCTGTTTCACCCAATCATTCTTTAGTATGAGATTATTTAGTTTCCAATTATTTTTTGGTCTACTTTCCCCTGGCTTTTTGTTGAATGTAATTTTCATTGCATCGTGGTCTGAAAAGGATGCATTTACTATTTCTGCCTTACTGCATTTCAGTTTGAGGTTTTTATGTCCTAATATATGGTCAATTTTTGTATAGGTTCCATGAACTGCTGAAAAGAAAGTGTACTCCTTTCTGTCCCTATTACATTTTTTCCAGAGATCTATCATATCTAACTTTTCAAGTATTCTATTTACCTCTTTGACTTCTTTCTTATTTATTTTGTGGTTTGATTTATCTAATTCTGAGAATGCAAGGTTGAGATCTCCCACTATTATAGTTTTGCTGTCTATTTCTTCTTGCAGCTCTCTCTTTTTTTTTTTTTTTAATTTTTATTTAATAATTACTTTATATTGACAGAATCCATGCCAGGGTAATTTTTTTTTTTACAACATTATCCTTTGCAGTCGTTTCTGTTCCAATTTTTCCCCTCCCTCCCTCCACCCCCTCCCCTAGATGGCAAGCAATCCTTTATATGTTGGATATGTTGCAATTCTTGCAGCTCTCTTAATTTCTCTTTTAAGAATTCAGATGCTATACCACTTGGTGCATATATGTTTAATATAGATAGTGCTTCATTATCCATTTAACCCTTTAGCAAGATATAGTGCCCTTCCTTATCTCTTTTAATTAGATCAATTTTTGCTTTAGCTTGATCTGAGATCAAGATGGCTACATCTGCTTTTTTGACTTCACCTGAAGCATAGTAGATTTTGCTCCAACCTTTTTCCTTTAACCTGCATGTATCTCCCCGCTTCAGGTGTGTTTCCTGTAAACAACATATTGTAGGATTCTGCCTTTAATCCATTCTGCTAACCACTTCCTCTTTATGGGGGAGTTTACCCTGTTCACATTTATGGTTAAAATGACCAATTCTGTATTACTTGCCATCTTGTTAACCCTGGTTTATCCTTTTCTCCCTTCTTTTCCCCTTACTCCCCTTCCCAGTATTAAGCTTGTGAGCACCACTTGCTTCTTACAGCTCTCCCTTTTTAGTATCCCTCCACCCACCTTAGAGTTCCTCCCCCTATCTTACCCCTTTCCCTCCCAGTTTCTGTATTCCCTTCCACTTAGCTTATTTCTTCCCTTTTCACTTTTCCCTTCTCACTTTTCAATGAGGTGGGAGAAGTTTCACCATAGATTGTATATGTCTAAAATTTTTCTCTTAAAGCCAATTCTGAATACGATACCCACTATATTCATCCCCCTCCATTCTTTCTCTCAGATATAATAGGTTTCCTTTGCCTCTTCATGAGATGTAGTACCTCCATTTACTCTTTTTCTGGTACCCTTTTTCTGTCCTTTCCACATCTAGTTTCTAGAACAAGACATACATGAATTCTTTATATATCTTTATAGCCGAAATATAGTTCCCAAGATTAATCTTTACCTTTTTAGATTTCTCTTGAGTTCTATATTTGTAGATCAAACTTTTTGTTAAGTTCTGGCTTTTTCATCAAAAAAAGGTGAAATTCGCTTACTTTGTTGAATGTCCATCTTCTTCCCTGGAAAAAGATGCTCATTCTGGCTGGGTAGGTTATTTTTGGTTGTATACTGAGTTCCTTAGCCTTTTGGAATGCCATATTCCAGTTGCTTCAATCTTTTAATGTGGATGCTGCTAGATCTTTTGTAATCCTTATTGTGGCTCCTCTATATTTGAATTGGGTTTTTCTAGCCACTTACAGTTTTTTTTTCCTTCATCTGAGGTTTCTGGCATTTGGCCATTATATTCCTTGGTGTTTTGATTTTAGGATCCCTTTCAGTAGGTGATCAATGAATTCTTTCAATGTCTATTTTACCCTCTGTTTCTATGACTTCTGGGCAGTTCTCTTTGATAATTTCCTGGAAAATAGTGTCCAGGCTCTTTTTTTCATCATGCTTTTCTGGGAGTCCAATGATTCTCAGATTGTCTCTCCTGGATCTGTTTTCCAGGTCTCTTGTTTTCCCCAGCAGGTATTTCACATTCTTTTCCATTGTTTGATTTTTTTGGATTTGCTTGATTGATTCTTCTTGTCTCCTTGAGTCATTCAATTCCATTTGTTCAATTCTAATTTTCAATGAAGTATTTTCTTCACTCACTTTTTAAATTTCTTTTTCTAATTGTCCAATTGAGTTCTTTTGTTCTATGGAATTTTTTTCCATTTCGCCAATTTTGTTTTTTAGAGAGCTGTTTTCTGTTTCCAGTTCACTAATCCTATTTTTCAAGGATTTTATTTCTTTATCCACTCTGTTTTTAAATGAGTGGGATGACTTCTCCAGACTCTTTTGCCAAGCCTCCCTCTCCTTTTCCCATTTTTTTTCTAGCTCCCCCGTGAGAGCCTTTTTCATTTCTTCTATGAGGTTCATCTATGCTGAGGAACAGATGATCTCCTCCTTTGGGGATTCACCTGGAGACAGTCTGTTTTTAGTCTCCTCAGGATTTAGACTCTGCTCTCTATCTGTATAGAAGCTGTCAAGGGTTAAAGTCCTCTTCAATTTTTTTTGCTCATTTTGTCAGAGAAGAATCAAAGAAAAACTAGCAAAAAGAAAAAAAAAGAAAAAACCCCTAAATGGAATCTGCTTTTTTTTTTTTGGGGGGGGGGGCTGGGTGGTGTTACCGAGCTTCCTCTACAGAGTGTGGGGGCAGCAGCAAGTCACTAACAGGACTGTGCTTCGCCTGCTCTCTGAGAGAGAGCGTGTTGAAACACTGTGGGGGAGGGGTGGCCAGGTCCCGAGAGACTCCAGCTGTTTGGGGTTGTATTCTTCACCCCCAGTGTTTTTAGCTTCTCTGCTGGGCTGCTGGCTTGCTGCTAGGGCAAAATATCCAATCCTGTAGCAAAGCTCCCCCCACAGAGATAGCTGAGATCACACCCCAGCCTCCTCCGCTCTGGTCAGCTGTGAGCTGCCTGCTGTGCTCTCAGCTGCCTGCCCTCAGCCTGCACCCAATTTAAAACTGTCCCCACCCTCGAACAAAAACAGACCTTTCTTGGCAAAATTCAAGGACGTCTTCTCTTGATAACAATTTGTAGGTTTTTTTTTTTTTTTTCAGTCAAGCGTTAATTCAGAGGCTTGTAATGAAATGTATAGTGAGAGTAAATGCGGAGCTTACACAGCTGTGTGCCTCCTCTCCACCATCTTGGCAGGAAGTCTCTAATACAATATTCAAGAGTAATGGTGATAGTGTTGTTAAACTCCTGATCTTATTGGGAATGGTTCTATGGTGTCCCCATTGCATATGATGCTTACTGTTAGTTTTAAATAGATGCTACTGATTATTTTAAGGAAAAGTCCATTTATTCCTATACTCTCAAGTGTTTTTAATAGGAATGGATGTTGGATTCTATCAAATGCTTTTTCCGCATCTATTGAGATGATCATATGTTTTTTGTTAAATTGGTTATTAACATGGCCAATTATACTGATAGTTTTCCTAATATTGAACCAGCCTTGCATTCCTAGTATAAATCCTAAATTGATCATGTTATATTATCCTGGGGATGATTTTCTGCAGTCTTTTTGTTAATATCTTATTTAAGATTTTAGCATCAATATTCAATAGGGAGATTGGTCTATAATTTTCTTTCGCTGTTTTCGCCCTACTGGGTTTAGATATCACTAACATAACAGTGTCATAAAAGGAATTTGGTTGGACTCCTTCATTCCCTATTTTTTCAAATAGTTTATATTGCATTGTGGCTTATTGATCTTTAAATGTTTGGTAGAATTCACATGTAAATCCATTTGGTCCTGGGGATTTTTTCTTAGGGAGTTGATTAATAGCTTGTTTTATTTCTTTTTCTGAAATGGGACTATTTAAGTAATTTACTTCCTCCTCTGTTAATCTGGAAAGCCTATATTTTTGGAGGTAGTCATCCATTTTGCTTAGGTTAGTAAATTTATTGATATAAAGTTGGGCAAAGCAACTCCTTATTATTGCTCTAATTTCCTTTTCATTGGTGGAAAGTTCTCCCTTTTCATTTTTAAAACTAACAATTTGATTTTCCTCTTTCCTTTTTCTAATCAGATTTACCAGAGGTCTATCTACTTTACTGGTTTTTTCATAAAATCAACTCTTAGTTTTATTTATAAATTTAATAATTTTTTTTTTACTTTCAATATTATTAATTTCTCCTTTTAATTTTAGAATTTCAAGTTTAGTATTTGATTGAGTGTTTTTAATTTGGTCTTTTTCTAAATTTTTAACTTGCAAGCCAAATTCATTGATCTTCTCTTTATCTATTTTGTTCAAGTAAGCCTCTAAAGATATAAAATTTCCCTTTCTTATCGCTTTGGCTGCATCCCACAAATTTTATTATGATGTCTCATTGTTGTCATTATCTTGAGTGAATCATTATTTGTGTCTATAATTTGCTGTTTCACCCAATCATTCTTTAAAATGAGATTATTTAGTTTCAAATTACTTTTTGGTCTGTTTACCTCTAACTTTGTTGAATGTAGTTTTTATTGCATTGTGATCTGAAAAGAAAGCATTTACTATTTCTGCCTTCCTACATTTAATTTTGAGGTCTTTTTGCCCTAATATATGGTCAACTTTGTATATGTTCCATGAACTACTGAGACGAAACTATACTCCTTTCTGTCCCCATTCAGTTTTCTCCAAAAATGTACCATACTTAATTTTTCTAATATTTCTATTTATCTCTTTAATTTCTTTCTTATTCTTTTATGGTTTGATTTATCTAATTCTGAGAATGCAAGGTTGAGATCTCCCACTATTAGAGTTTTGCTCTCTATTTCTTCTTGCAACTCTCTTAACATCTCCTTTAGGAAGTTATATGTTATACCACTTGGTGCATATATGTTTAGTATTGATATTGCTTCATTGTCTATGGTACCCTTTAGCAAGATTATAGTGCCTTCCTTATCTCTTTTAATTGGATCAATTTTTGCTTTTGTTTGATCTGAGATAAAGATGGCTACTCCTGCTTTTTTTTTTTTTTAATGTCACCTGAAGCATAATAGATGACAGTGATGAATGTAATATCAATGAAAAAAAAGAAATTAAAGCAATTGTTAGAAACTATTTTGCCCAACTGTATGGCAGAAAGTCTGACAATTTATCTGAAATGGATTAATACATAAAAAAAAATATAAATTGCTCAGGATTAACAGAAGCGGAAATAAGTTACTTTATTAGTCATATTTTAGAAAAAGAAATTGAACAAGTCATTAATGAACAACATAAGAAAAAATCTCTCTGCTAGAGGGATTCACAAGTGAATTCTATCAAATATTTAAAGAACAATTAATTTCAATATTTTTAAAACCATTTCGAAAAATGGATAATTTACTTCTGCCAAATTTCTTCTGTGACACAAATTTGCCACTAATAGCTAAATAGGAAAGGCCAAAACAGAGAAAGAAATTTAGAAACCAATATTCCTAATAATATTGGTGCAAAATTTTTAAATAAAATATTAATAAAGAGATTATAGCAACTTATCAGCAGGATAATTCCCTATGACCAAATGGGATTTATATCAGGAATGCAGAACTAGCTCAATATCAGGGAAATTATTGCTATAATTAACCATATAAATAACAAAATGATCAGAAACCATATGATAATCTCAAAAGATGCAGAAAAAAGCTTGGACAAGAAACAGCACCCATTCCTATTAAAACACTAGAGAGCACAGGGACAAAAGGAGCTTAAAATAATAATCAATATCTATGTAAAACCTGCAGCAAGCATCATCTGTAATGGAGAGAAGCTAAATACATTACTAATATAATCAGGGATAAAACAAGAATGCCCATTATTACCACTATTATTCAACATTGTACTAGAAATGCTGACTTTAGCAATAAGAAAAGAAGAAGAAATGAAAGGAATTAGAATAGATAATGAGGAAATAAAACTATCACTCTTTGCAGATGTTATTAAGAGAATCCTAGAAAATCATCCAGAAACCTAATGGAAACAATTCTAGCTTTAGCAAAATTGCAGTATATAAAATAAACCCACACAAACATCAGCATCTCTATGACAAAGCCCAGAAGTAAGAGATAGAGAAATTTCATTTAAAATTACTATAGGCAAAATAAAATACTTGGAGCTCGACCTGCCAAGACGAACCTAAGGACTATATGAACACAATTGCAAAACACTTCTTACACAAATAAAATCATATCTAAACAAATAAAAAATATGAATTATCCATGAGTAGACTGAGCTAATATCACAAAAATGACAATTCTGCTTAAACTGATCTACTTGTTCAGTGCCATACCAATCAAACTGCCAAAATGTTATTTTGTAGAACTAGAAAAATAATACCAGAATTAATCTGGAAGAATAAAAGAGAACTAATAAAAAAAAAAAAGAAATACAAAGGATAGTGGCTTTTAAGTACCAAACCTAAAACTATTATAAAGCAGCAGTCATCAAAACCATTTGATATTAACTAAGAAATATATTGGTGGATTAGGATAATAGATGAGATATACATTACACAATAAACAAGGTCTACAGCAATCTAGTATTTGGTAACCCCTTAAAATCCAGCTTAAAACTCACTATTTGACAAAAATTGCTAGGGAAATTGGAAAACAATATCTCAGAAACTCAGCATAGACCTACATCTCACAGCCTATAGCAAAAAAAGTCAAAATAGATACATGATTTGGGCATCAAGGATGGATACCATAAATAAATTAGGAAAACAAGGAATAAGTTAACTATTAGAAGTTTGGAGAAGATAGGAATTTATGACCAAAGAAGAACTAGAGAACATTTGAAACCTGAAATGTACAGTTTTGGTCACATTAAACTAAAATTTTGCACAAACAAAATCTGAACAGAAACAAGATTAAAAGGGAAGTACAAAGCCAGGAAAAATTCTTTACAGCAAGTATTTCTGATAAATATCTTATTTCTAAAATATATAAAAAGCTGTGTCAAATTTATAATACAAGTCATTTCCTAACTGATAAATGGTCCAAGGATATTAAGAGACAATTTTCAGATAAAGGAATTTAAGCCTTTTGTAGTTATATGCAAAAAATGCTCTGCATAACTATTGATCAGAGAAATGCAAATTAGAGCAATTCTAAACTACTACCTCACACTTCTCTGAACAACTAAGATGTCAGGAACAGATAATTATAATGTTGGAGGGAATGTAGGAAAACTGGAACATGAATGCATTCTGGGTGGAGTTGTGAAATGATCCAACCATTCTGGAGAGCAAAACTATGAAATTATGTCCAAAGGGTAATAAAATGTGCTTATCCTTTGACCCAGCAATACCATCACTGGGTCTGTATCCCAGGGATTTGAAAAAATCACATGTGCAAAAATGTTTGTTGCAGCTCTTTTTGTGGTAGCAAAGAATTGGAAAATGAATAGATGCCCATCAATTGGGGATAGCTGAATAAGTTGTGGTATGTAAAGGTAATGATTCAATCCATTTTTATTATTTTCCATTATTGTTTCATAAGAAATTATTCTTCTTTAAGAAATGGTGAACAAGCTGATTTTAGAAAGGTCTGGAAAGATTTATATGAACAGATTATGATTGAAAGAACCAGAAGCAGGGATACTTTGTATACAACAGTAAGAGTGTGTGATGATCAACTATGAAAGATGTGGTTCTTAATAGTTTAGTAATTCAAAGCAATCCCAATAGACTTGGACAGAAAATGCCATCTGCATCCAGAAAAAGAACTAAGGAGATTGAATGTGAATCCACATGTTGTGTGTATCCACATCCTATGTTCATCTTTTTTCTGTATTTTTTATTTCTTTCATGATTTTTCTCTTTTGCTGTGATTTTTCTCTTAACATGATTTATAAAGCAATGTGTGTTAAATAAATAAAAGCATTTTGAAAAATTATATTTATGATATTGACTCAAGACCTTTCACTAACCTAATTGCCCTTTGGATACTTTCCAGGTTAGCAATTACCTTTCTTAAACTAAGGGGCCTAATACTAACCATATTCCTAAAGAAGAGCAATGAGGGCAGAGGGTAGTTTTACCAGGCTTTAGTACAATTCATGGCACATTAATAAATGCTTGTTTCCTTCTTTCCTCCTTCCTTGTGTAGTTGAGGTTTTTTATCTTTTGTTTTTTCCTTCTCAGCTTTTAACATTTTCCAAAGGCCCAGATACCAGAGTCTGAACAAGATGATCAAGTTGAAAATAGGAAAATTGAGAGAATTTTATTAACTATATGTATGGTGTCTGTATGTCCAGGGAGGAGTACAGTGGACTCTACTGGTAGTATGGTAAAGACTTTTCTCCTGAAAATATTGTCTTTAAATACAGAAAATAAAATGCAAAGTATTATACTGAAATAATTTGTCAAAAATACTATGTGCAAGTAAACATTAATGAACAAAAGTTCATTGAACATGGGCTAAATAATTCTGCTCTAGAAAAAAGAAAGGTCGCTTATATAATTCCAAAAATTGGGACACTGTTGCACTGATGGTACAGTTAAGAAATGATCCAATCATTCTGGAAAGCTATGAGGAACTTGGCTAGATAGATAAATAGATAAACAGACAGACAGGCAGGCAGATAAATAGATACAGATATAGATACCTACATAAATACATACATACATACAAGATTATTTGCATGTTTGAAAGCAAATAATTGGAAAGCAAGGGGATGTCCATCAATTAGACAATGATTAAATAAGTTGTGGTATGTGTTTTTGATGGAATACTATTGTGCTAAAAGAAATGATGAGTTTCAGAAAAATATGAGGTGACTTTTAAGATTTGACACAAAACAAAGTAATCCAAACCAGGAAGAACTTGTGCACAGGAACAATTATACTGTACTATGATCAGTTTCCTAATTGCTCCCAAAATTCAGGTGATAAAAAGCAAAATGGATGAGAACAATCTGTTCCAACAGTCATAAAGTCTAAAGCAGGCATTATGAAATGTTAAGAGCTTGATCAGACATAGAAGATAACAAGGTCATTCACTGCATCCTGAGCTATTTCTGCTTGTTGTCTTAACTTTTGTCTTGCCAATAGACTTTGATGATTCTGGAAAAGAGAGTAATATTGATAATTTATGCAACTATGCTTCACTTAAGACTCATTTCTTCCCATGTCCAGACATCACCTATGATGTCAGTATTTTTCTTCAAAAATGATGGATAAGAAACAGCATCTTAGCTCAAGGGAGGCTATTTAACGCATTGGTGAGGTTTTCTTGTGTCAATATCTATGTATGTATTTGGAGAAAATTTCATTCAGTTTGTTATTATACAAACAACTGGAGGTCTTACAGTATACGATGAAGAAAGGAGGCTTGAATATGGTAACTATATGAGAAAGGGTGAGAGAGCTGGATCATGAATGAAACATTCTTCACCATTCACTAAATAATAGTTTTCTCTATATCATAGGACAGTGCAAGATAATTAAGGTTGGATGAGAGATCTTGGGAGAGGGAAAGAGAAAAATTTATAAAAGAAATGAGTTAGAAAATAATTTCAATATTCCATAGATCGTGGTAATAAGAACTTCTACTGTGATAGTCAATAGAAATGGAGAAAGAGGGATAAATATTAGAGAAATTGTGTAACTTGAATTAACAATATTTGGCAGCTGATTTGATAATGGAAATGAGAGAATGAAAAGTAGATTATAACCAAGGTTTCAAGCTGAGATAGAGTAAATTATTATAAAATTCACCAAAATGGTAAAGTCAGGAGACAGAAGATTTAACAGAGAATAAGGGGAATAATTCAATAATCTTAGTTTTACATGTATAAAGTTTAAGAAGTCACATGAAATAAAGGTGTAATGTAAGCAGCTGAAGAAAACAGAACCTACAATTCTGAAGGGATCTCTGCTTCCTTTTGTTCCACATGTGACAACAGAGAATAATAGAACCATCTTCCTTTTCCCAGCAATTATCATGTTCTCAATATAATCTAAAATTACATTATCTTTACAGGAACTTGAATTTGGAAGAAAAAGAACTCAAGATAAAGATTTGTGAGGAATCAAGTGAAGTACTGTGAAATTATGTAGATGAAGCCAGGGAATTGCAATTGATGCAATGTATTAAATGGTAGTAGGTATATTGGAAAAGTAATTATATAATGGCAAAAAAAGCTGAACTATGTCATTACACTGATATTGCAATAAATATTTGATCCCATCAAAGTGAATACTTTTTTCAGCAGATTCTACCACATCCATATGCTGTCATCTTGAATGACGATGTCTTCATAAAAGTTCTCCTCATGTTGTTTACTTTCTTGATAATATGTACATATTAATGAATTATGTAGGCCATTTGTCTCATGTTTTGTTGTTAATAAATGACTGGAAACTAATTTGGTTAAGAAATCCAAAATGAAAGAGCTATGTTATCTTAAAATGAACATGTTATTTGAAAATATCTACTTGGATAAATGGATTTTCTCTCTTGCACATGAGTGATTTTAAACAATTTTCTTAAACCAATTGCTATTTTTTTCACTTAATAATTTTTTTTTCTAATTACATGTAAAGATAGTTTTCAACATTCACATTTAAAAGATTTTGAGTTCCATTTTTTCTCACTCCTTTTAACCATTCCTTTTATATTGTAATACATTTATTTATTTTTAATACACATTGCTTTATGAATCATGTTGGGAGAGAAAAATCAGAGCAAAAGTAAAAAAAAACATGGGAGAGATTAAAAAAAAACATAAAAAAGAAGTGAACATAGCATGTGTTGATTTATATTTAGTTTTCTTAGTTCTTTTTTCTGTATGCAGATGGCATTATCTGCACAAAGTCAGTTAGGATTGCTTTGGATCACTGAACCAAGCCTTTCATAGTTGATCATCGCATATTCTTGCTGTTATTGTGAACAATGTATTCCCTTACCCATTCCTAAGATTGCAATCTGATATAGATTATGCATGTACCATCATATTAAACAAATTTCCACAGTTGTGTTAGGAGAGAAGAATCAGAACATGAATGAAAAACCACAAAAAAGAAAAAAAATCAAAAAAATAAAAACAGTATAGTTTGTTTTGCAGTCAGACCCCATAGTTCTTTCTCTAAATGTGGATAGTCTTTTTCATCATGTGTCTTATGGAATTGTTTTAGATCACTGTATGGTTGAGAAGAATTGTCTTTTATAGTTGATCTTCACATAGTGTAGCTGTTGCTATGCACAATGTTCTGGTTCTATTCCTTTCACTCAGCATCAGTTCATTTAAGTCCTTCCAGGTTTTTCTGAAATCAGTCTCTTCATGATTTCCTAGGGAACAATTTTGTTACATCACATTCATAGAATAAAATTTGTTCAGCCATTTCCCAATTACTGGGAAATAAATTACTGATCATTTCCTTGATTTCTAATTTATTGTTACAATAAAGACAGCTATTATAAACATTTTTAAATATAGGTATTTTCTTCACTTTACGATCTCTTTGGAATAATATTACTGGGGCAAAAACTATCCCACTGTTTTATAACACTTTTGCACATATTCCCAAATTGTTCTCTAAAGTGGTTTGATCAGTTCACAACTGCATCAACAAAGCATTAGTGGGAAGAGTCAAGATGGCAAAGAGGACATACACATCTTTCTGATCTTCTCCCAGATCCCTCAACTAATTAACAAATTCAGCCTCTGACTTAGATCTAGACTGGCAGAATTTATGAATATTGAGAGTGCAGCAAATTAACAGCAGAAATAATTTTGAATATCAACAGAAAAGGTCTGTTTTGGTAGGGCATGGAAGGAAATGGCCAGGCGCAGGCAGGCAGGCAGAGCATGGAGGCCAGTACGTGCTGTGCAGACCTCCCTTGCCCCAAAAGCAGATCCCAACTTTTTAAAAGAAATGACTAAAAAGGCAAAGAGAAGTCTAACCATAGATAGTTTTTATGGTGAAAAATAAGAATAGATTTCAAACCCAGAGGAGACTAAAATTAGATTGTGTCCACATGAAGTCCCAAAGGGTGATATATCCTGGTCCCCATCACACAAGGCTCTCCTAAAAGAAATTTAAAACGACCTTAAAAAAGAGCCAGAAAAAAATGGGGAAGGAAAAGGAAAACTTTCCAAGAGGGTTTGGAAAAGGCATATAAATCATTAAAAGATAGATCTGACAAAATTGAAAAACAACTCCCAGGAAAACAGAATTTGTGAAATGAAAAAAAAAATCCATATAAGAAAGCAACTCATTTAAAAACTAAATTGGACAAATACAAAAGGAAGCACAAATAAAAAGTAAATGAAGGAAGCAATATTTACTAAAAATCAGAACTGAACAAATGGAAATGAATGACTTGATGAGACAGCAAGAATCAGTCAAGCAAAACCAAAGAGAGGGAAAAAATAGGAAAAAATGTAAAATATCAACTTGGGAAAACACCTAACCTGGAATATAGATCTAGGAGAAACAATCAAAGGATTATTGGACTCCCTGAAAATCATGATGAAAAAAAGAGCCTAGACACTATTTTTCAGGAAATCATCAAAGACAACTGTAATAAAGTTATAGAATCAGGAGGTAAAATAGCCACTGAGAGAATTCACCAAACACTTCCTGAAAGAGACCCTAAAGTTAAAACTCTAAGGAATATTGTAGCCAAATTTCAGAACTATTGGACCAAGATAAAAATATTAAAAGAAGCCAGAAAAAACAATTCAAATACTAAGGAGCCACAATAAAGATCACCCAGGATATAGCAGCTTCCACCTTAAACGATTGAAGAGCCTGGAATCTGATATTCAGAAAGGCTAAGGAATTTGGAATGTAGTCAAGAATGAAATACCTCAATAATCTGTCAATAAAAAGCTATATAAAACAATGGTGTGAGGTAATATCTCAAAGTTATTTTAATTTGCATTTCTCTAATAAATTGTGATTTAGAGCTTTTTTATATGATTATAGATAGTTTTATTTCCTTGATGTGAAAATTGTTCATATGTTTTAACCATTTAACAATTGGGGAATGATTTGTATTCTTATAGATTTGATACAGTTATTTATATATTTTAGAAAAACAAAAAACAAAAAACAAAAAAACCTTTGTCAGAAACATGACTCTAAGAATTTTTCCCCAGTATTGTATTTCCTTTTCAGTTTTGTTTTTGATGCTTTTGTTTATGAAAAATCTTTTTTTAATTTAATGCAAAGTTGTCCATTTTTGTTTTTCATAACATTTTCTAGTTTTTCTTTGATCATAAAATCATCACTTCTCCAAAGATGTAGTTAAATCATCCCTTGCTTATTTGCTTATGGTACTACCTTTTATGCACAAATGTTGTACCCATTTTGACCTAATTTTGGCATGGGGTATAAAATGTAGACATATGCCAATTTTTTGACACTATTTTCCAGTTTGCCCTTCATATTCTTGATGTTTTGTTTTTCTGGGTGAATTTTGTTATTATTTTTCTAGTTCCACAAAATAAATTTTTGGTGTTTGATTGGTATGGTACTGAATAAGTAGATCAATTGAGGAAGAATTGTCATTTTTGTAATATTATCCCATGAGTAGCTTACCCATGAAAAATTGATATTTTTCCAAATGTTTAGATCTGACTTTATTTGCATGAGTAGTATTTTGTAACTGTGTTTACATAGTTCCTTGGTGAGGTTAACTTATATTCTTATAAATTTGATTCAGCTCTCTATATAGTTTAAAAATGAAGCCTTTCTCAGAAATGCTGGCTCTAAAAACTGCTTTTCTGATTTGGTTTTCCCTTCTACTCTTGATTGCATTGGCTTCATAATGTTCTCTATTCACTGTTTGATCATAAATTATTCCCTTCTTCATAAATCTATCACTTTTACTCCTAATTTGCATATCATATCATCATTTATGTCTAAATGATGTGCCCATTTTGATTTCATCTTATTATATGGTGTGAATGTTTTGGTCAATGCCCATTTTCTGCCACTATTTTACCAATTTTCCCAGCAGCATTTTTATTTTTTATCAAATAATGAGTTCTTATCTGACAAGCTGAGTCTTTGGATATGTAAAACAGTAGATTACTTTAATCGCTGAGTACTGTGTCTTGTTCAAATTTATTTCTATTAAGTGTTTAATAATTTCTGTTGGTATAGATTTAAAAAATCTTTTTTTGTTATTAGTTAGGTCATTTGTCGTATGAGATCCTTCAGTTATAAGCTGTAGCAAATTTGAACAGCTAAGTGGCACAGTGGATACAAAACTGAATTTAGGTTCAGCAAGATCCAGGTTTCAAGAATTCCAAATGATACATTTTAGCTCTGTGACTTCGGGAAAGTCATTTAACTTCTAAATCAGTTTTCTCATGTTAAAGTACAATTAATAATTATGGTGATAATAACAATAATAATAGCACATATCTCACAGAGTTATAGAAATCAGCAAAATAATATATGAAAACAGTTTTGCACATCTTAAATGGCTATATAAATCTTCCTCAATTTCAGTTTCTAAATCTCTAAAATGAGGATACTTAACAGTGCTCACCTTGCAAAGTTTTTTTAAGGATCAAATATGAGAATAATATTAAAGCATTTAGCATAATATTTGAAACACAATAAATGTGAATGAAATATCTTTATTTTATTATTTGTGAATTACATGCTTCATAATAGATTTTTATTTATAATTTAATTTATGATTGTATATTATTAAAGTGTTAGAAATTATTATTTTATTACTATCATCAAGTACCATCATATTGCTCTTTGAATGATATGTTTTTAAATATTTTTAAGACATGTAATTTCTTTATCTTTTTTCATTTACATTTTAAAATAATAGCTTTTTATTTTCAAAATACATGTAGGGATAGCTTTCAACATTATCTTTGCAAAATCTTCTGTTCAAAATTTTTCTCCCTCCCTTCTGCCATCCCTTGCCCTAAACAGCAAGTAATCAAATATATATTAAACATATGCAATCCTTTTATACATAGTTCTACATTTATCATGCTGCACAAGAAAAATAAAAACAAAAAATGAGAAAAAAAGAAGTAAACAACCAAAAAAAATGAAAATAACATGTTGTATTCTAGTCTGAGTTCCCATAATCCTCTTTCAAGATGCAAATGGATTTCTCCATCACAACACCATTGGAATTGGCCTGAATCACCTCAATGTTGAAAAGAGACACATCCATCAAGGTTGATTATCATTTAATCTTGTTATTGCCATGTACAATGTTCTCTTGGTTCTACTCACTTCACTTAGCATCAGTTCATGAAAGTCTCTTCAGGTCTCTCTAAAATCATCCTGTTGATTGTTTCTTATAGAACAATAATATTTCATAACATTCATATACCATAACTTATTCAATCATTCCCCATATGATGGTCATCCACTCAGTTTCTATTTTCTTGCCACTACAAAAATGGCTGCTACAAATATTTTTGCATATGTGAATTCTTTTCCCTTTTTTTATGATTTTTGGGATAGTAAAGACTCTGCTGGATCAAAAGATATGTGCCATTTGATAACTCTTTAGACATAGTTCCAAATTCTTCTCCATAATTATTGGATCCATTCACAACTTCATCAGCAATGTATCAGTGTTCCAGTTTTCCCATATCCCTTTCAACATTTATCATTATTTTCTCTTGTCATCTTAGCCAATCTGAGAAGTGTGTAGTGTTTTAATTTGCATTTTGCTGATCAATTTTAAATCTTTCAAATTTTGGATATTCCAGGAGTTATTGACATTCAAGACTATTGTTATATAAAGATATCAACTATTTTTTTTTAAATAGGTGTCAAAAGATTTTGTTTATTTTACATGTATTTGTCTAAATATAGTCTATTGAGAGGTATAACTAGATATGACTGCATTTTTTTACTATCTTTTCCCAAAGACTGATTATTATTTGGAAACAATAGATTAGGACCATAAGATAGACTAGATCTGTTCTTTTCAGAGAAGAGGTGCTAGACTTGAATAGCATTTTATCCCCTTAAATATTACTAATCTAGGAAGAATGATTTGTTTTTAAAAAGTATACCACTTTCCCTGATCATTATCCCTTAATGAAGTAGGGGTATTTCAAAATAAATCTGAAGGCCTGATACCTATTTCTTTTAAAATCCAGTTACACAGATAATCAAAAAAAGAAATAGAGAATAAACCCTTTTATACAAACTGATAGCAAAATGAAATCCAAGTAGTCATACATGTGGTGATTTTCTTCTTTTAAAAATAATATAAAGGTTCTCTCTGGGAGAAGGTTTTTCAGGGAGGTTTTCTGGAGGCAGTCTTAGTATCAGTTAAAAGTAAATAATCACCCAAAATGCAGCCAGCTGGTAAAAGTGCAAATGTTTATTTTCTCCTTCCAAAATAGCCCCATTAATTGAGGCCTATCTCTCTGCTTGGTTCCAAGAGCTCTTGCAGATTGTCCTTTGGTTCTTGTTTTGCTTTCTTCAGCCTCCAGCCAGCCAAGTGGAAAATGGAATGAATCTCTCTTGCCTCGGAGAGAGGGCTTGTGGGCTTCCTCCCAGAGTGCTCCTATCTGACCCCAGTCAATGTTCAGAAATAACTCTCTCTAACCCAAAGTAACTAACTAATCTGAAGCTAAGAGCCTCTTTATATATATGATCTCCCAAAGGTTGACTTCTCCTTCTGGAGGCACACCTAAGGGAGGTGTGAATTCACAAAGTTACAAAGTTTACTTTGTGAATCTCCCATACTTGTGAACTCCAAAGAGTACTTAAATACTTCTTGCTTATATGAGCTCTCTAAAGGTGTGAACACAAGCATTGTATCGATTACTTCTACTTAGTACCTTGTTTCAGGTTCTGGCCCAAAACATCTCCTTGTAAGAACAGATCAATGATACTGAATCATGCTAAATTAGATAATTATTGTCTCTATAAATTCTAATGACTTAACAGTTTGTAAAGATTCCAACACATACACATTCAAATATAATACCCAATGCACAGAATGAATAAATCTCCCCACCATGAGCATGATATTTCTGCTATATTAGGAAAGACAGGGATGGGGATGGCAGGAGAGTGAGAGAGAGAGACTGGAAGGGAG
This sequence comes from Antechinus flavipes, assembly GCF_016432865.1. Taxonomy (NCBI): domain Eukaryota; kingdom Metazoa; phylum Chordata; class Mammalia; order Dasyuromorphia; family Dasyuridae; genus Antechinus; species Antechinus flavipes. The sequence continues at coordinate 571,144,234 of NC_067398.1, read as the reverse complement.
TGAGGGAAGAGGTTGGAAAGGAAGGAGGGAGGGAAGGAGGAAGGAAGAAAGGAGGAAGAGAAGAAAGGAAATGAGGGAGAGATAAGGGAGTGAGAGACTGAAAGATTGAGAATTTTTCTTTAGTCTCATTTAGGGAAAAAAATTCCCCCAATCTCTAGCATGGCAAGTTAAAATAAAAAAAATGTAATCAAGACAGCAGCTTCTTACCAAAGTAACATCTCTCTTTGCCAAGAGCCTCAAATCACATGTCCTCTTTTGTATCTGAAAACCAGACCAAAAACACATCCAAGGTTTCATGCCTGCCTATCTCATAAGCTGGAAATATTGAGTAAATTTTCTCTTCACTGTTGAGGAGAGACTTATGCAAATATCCAAATCTTGAATTACATTCATATTGATTGCATTATTTGTTCTGAGGTATGTTTGAATATATAATAATGACTAATTATAGTATAATTTTTATGAGTTTGCTTATATTATTAGTATCAGCAGTGGCTATTGAGAAGCAAGCTCATACCATCCAGCAGAGAGGTTATATGCCACAAAAAAGAGTAAATCCTAAGTGTTGAAGTGTCTGATCTCATCAAATACCTCTTCACATGTGTATTCATTCTGTTTTCAGGGGTGACTACCTATTTTTCAAAGCCTTCAACTAATACGAAGTTCTGTTTCTTATTTTTGGATGTCATTTATGTTGAAGGAAAATATTTGAGGCAACGAAAAAGTCAGTTTCCTTTAGTGATGAGATATTAAAGAAACCATTACCTATGTTTGCAAGATTTATGATATGCTGTCTAGTGAATCTTAACCCATATAATATATGCAGTGAACTAGGGACTTCCTTTTTTGGTAAACTTTCTATAACACAAGTATGTTCCCATTATCATCTAGAACAGCATTCTGGTCTAAAATGAAAAGTGAACATTACAAGAGATTTTTTTTTTTTCTGTAAAGGCTGGGATGATCTTGCTTACCAAAATCCAATCAAGATCCAAACTGATTTAGAATTTATTGACAATATGGCGAATGGATTTGGGATTTAGAATCAAAATAACTAAAAAAGTTTCAAAATCCTTCAATCTCTGAATTAATACATCAATAACAACTAGAGTTTTGAGAAAACTAAGTTTAATGGCCTTCAAGATATGCAAAGCTTGAAAATAGAAAAGACCCTCCAAGTTTGTTTTTCTAGCTGTGTAAATGTGAACAATTGATTTTTTTTTTCCAAGAGTAATGATGAAGGGCTAAGCAATGTGATCTCTAAGATATCATCTAGTTCTTGAACTATTTGATTCAATGATTCTTTTTTTGATAGAAAGCCTTATTTGGCATTGGCATTTGTAAAAAAGCCATGTGACTTTCAAACACCTAATGCAATGGAAATGGGCTGACATTTTCAGAATTCTTTTTCAGGCATGAAAGCCAGGCAAAATTTATCCTACTGATATCTCTGTAGCAAATGAACTAGAAATATGCAGTGACACCAGAAAAGTCATTATAAAATATTCTAGAGCTAAGTGGCAAGTAGACTTGCTTGGCACTGGTCATTCTTCTACTGATATATATATATATATATATATATATATATATATATATATATATATATATATATATATATATATATTTTTTTTTTTTTTAGGGAGATAACTCAACCATAATGATGCAGCAAGCCAGAATTTCTCAGAATTTTATTTCATATTCTTTGGACACTGCTCTTTCAGGTATTGGTTAAAAAGAAATGTGTACTAAAAAGCATTAGTTTTCCAAGGCAAAAAACCTTATCAATCTTTTGGTAATTTTAGGCTAATAAGAAAAAAGTGATAAGAAGAGTATTTGTAAATGAATCTATACCATTTTACTAAATCTTTTGTTTCTCATTTGAAAAGCATCATAGAAGGATACATCTAAAGTTTAAAAGGTACTTCAGATGCCATTTAGTTCCCTTCCCACCTGCTAACCCCTTCACTGTTTTAAAGATTAAGATAAAGAAACTTGCCATTTTTACAAATGGCAAGTATCATCTCTTACTAATCATGTTACATTTATTTTGATATTATACATATGTCTACATATATATGAATTTACATATGATGTTTTCCTTAAAAAATTCAAATATTCTGAAGGTGGCGATGGTTTTATTTTTATTTTCTTTTTATTAAAGCTTTTTTTAAATTACAAAACATATGCATGGGTAATTTTTCAATATTGATTCTTGCAAAACTCTGTGTTCCAAATTTTCCCCTTCCCCCCCACCCCTTCCCTAAATGGCAGATAGCCAAATGCATATTAAATATGTTAAAATACATGTTAAATCCAATATATGTATACATCTTTATACAGTTATCTTGTTGCACAAGAAAAATCATATCAAGAAGGAAAAAAAAAAACAGAAAGAAAACAAAATGCAAGCAAACAACAGAAAGAATGAAAATGTTATGTTGTGGACCACATCCAGTTCCCAGAGGGCTTTCTGTGGGTGTAGATGACTCTCTTCATTACTGAACAATTAGAATTGTTTTTAATTCCTCATTGTTGAAGAGAGCCCTATCCATCAGAACTGATACTTGTATAGTCTTGTAACCATGCATAATGATCTCTTGGTTCCACTCATTTCTGTAAAGGGCTTAAACAATGAAAAGATACAATTGAATCAGATAACAGAGCACTTAAGGCTAATTACCTATTTGACAATGACTCTATTAGCATGTGTAGGAAAAATGGCCTTCTCACTGTTTGGTGTTGGCTCAATGTTTGGAGTTAAGATAATCGTAGGCAAAGATTAGAGGCTAAGGTGATATAGGCCAGAGACTTATCTGGCAAGCAAGACAAGGAGGAGAAAGGTGGAGATTCTGGACTCTAGAACTGAGGAGAAATCTTTGGCAAAACTCTTGGCAGTTTGCCTGCTTCTCCCCCCCTCTCACCAAGGACTTTTACTTATCCTGATTCTGGTTAATCCTGAGGCCTCCAGGGAGCTAGTGCGGACTTAACACATTTCATTTAGGATCAATTCATTAAGTCTCTCCAGCCTTTTCTGAAATCATCCTTTTGGGCATTTCTTACTGAAAAATAATATTCCAAAGCATTCATATACAATAATTTATTCAGTCATTCACCAATTGATGGGCATCCACTCAGTTTCCAATTTCTTGCCACTAGAAATAGGGTTGCCACAAACATTTTTGCACATATGCGTCCCTCAAATTCTCTTTGGGATATAAGACCAATAGAAACACTGCTGGGTCAAAGAGTATGCACAGTTTAATAACTTTTTGAGCATAGTTTCAAATTATTTTCCAGAATGGTTAGATCCATTCACAATTTCACCAACAATGTATCAGTATCCCAGTTTTTCCACATCCCCTCCAACATTCATCATTATTTTTTCCTGTCATCTTAGCCAATCTGACAGATGTGTATTGGTATCACAGAGTTGTCTTAACTTGCACTTCTCTGATCAATAGTGATTTGGAGAGGGGCAGAGCCAAGATGATGGAGAAGGCACACATGACTTTCTAAGCTCCTCCAATTCCCCTCATAATCAACTATTTGATCCAGCCTCAAAAATAACTCTTCACTGCTTAAATTCATGAAGATTAGAAACACTACAACTTACTAGCCAAAGTCAATCTGGAAGATTGCCAGGAAAGGTTTGTCCTGAGGGGCCAGGAACAGACTAGCACAGGCAATGAGAGACTAGGATCCTGAGCAGACCAGGGGCAGGGGTGATCTCTGTGGCTAGAGAAATTATAGAGATGATTCTGCTATAGGCTAACTGCTCTGCCTTGACTACAAAACAGTAAACTGGCAGAGAAATTAAAGCCTAAAACAGAGGGTACTCTAAAAAATGCCAGAACCTAATGAAGTCTGGCTGTAACCACTCAAACCTGGAAATGACTCAGGCAGACTGTAACCCAGCCCTGCAGCCACATCCTGCAGTTTGGGGCTTTTGCGGGGGCAGTTACAAATCTGCATGGTGGGGGGGTGGGGGGGCACAGCCTAGGCAGCCTCTAATCTGCACAGTGTGGGGCTCGGCCTGGGGCAATAGAACTTCCCCAGCAGACTGTGCTTCTCAGGACAGAGATACCTCCAATCCCTGCACATCCATTCACTGTTCAACTGCTAATACCCCCAGCCCCAGGGCAGGCTTTGGCTTGGGTAGTGAAAGTCTCACTTCTCAGCATCTAGCCTCACAGCAGTCATTATCCCACACAGTGGGGGTTCTTTGCAGGGTATTTTCCCAGCTTGGCCCTGTAAGCCTGAGTTACTTCCCGGTGGGGAACTCTTTCCCAGAGCACTCCAGTACTTGCTGCTTTTTGTAGCCGTCTGGCAGGACAGCTACCCGTCCATACACCTTTCACTGCTCTGCAGAGGAAGCTGGTAATCTCCTGGCTCTGAAGGCAGACCCTACAGGCTTTAACAAAATGAGTAAAACACTCAAAAGGACAATTGATAATTTCTATACAGAAAGAGAACAGCTTTTCAACCCTGAAGAAACTAATAGCAGACAGTCTCCAGAAAATTGTTAGTCTCCAATACAAACGGCTCTCAAAGAAGAGACTATTAAAAACCTTAAAAGAAAATTAGAAGAAAAATGGGGAAAGGAAAGAGAAGCTATGCAAGAGAGTACAGAAAAAGGCATATAACTCACTAAAAGAAAATTTTGATAAAGTGGAAAAAGAAATCATTGTGAATTGGAAAAGGAAAAAAAAACTCACTAAAAAAAAAATAGTGAAATGGAAGAAAATTCCATAGAGCAAAACAACTCAATTGGACATATACAAAAAGAAGTAAAAAAAAAGCTAATGAAGAAAATAACACACTAAAAATCAGAACTGAACAAATAGAAATGACTGATTCATTGAGACATCAAGAATCAGTCAAGCAAAACCAAAAAAATGTCAAATATTTACTTGGAAAAACAACAGACCTGGAGTATATTTCTAGGAGAGATAACCTGAGGATCATTGGACTATCTGAAAATTATGATGAAAAAAAGAGCCTAGATACTATTTTACAGGAAATCATCAAAGAGAACTGCCCAGAAGTAATAGAACCATAAGGGAAAATAGGCATTGAAAGAATTCATCAATCACCTTCTGAAAAAGACCCTAAAATAAAGACTCTGAGGAATATTGTGGCCAAACTTCAGAATTATCAGACTAAAGAAAAAATTTTACAAGCAGCCAGGAAAAAACAGTTCAAATACCGAGGTGCTACAATAAGGGTCACACAAGATATGGCTGCCTCAACATTAAAGGATCGAAGGGCCTAGAATCAGATATTCCAAAAGGCAAAAGAGGTTGGAATGCAGCCAAGAATAAACTACCCAGCTAAGCTGAGTATTTTTTTTCCCATGGAAGAAGATGGACATTTAATGAAATAGAGGGATTCCATTTGTTTCTAAAGAAAAAGATAGACTTAAACAAAAAATTTGATCTCCAGCCATAGGACTCAAGAGAAGTAGAAAAAGGTAAAAGGAACTCTTGAGAACTGTAATTTTGTTGTGGATATACATAAAAACCATATGTATAATTTGATTTTACTGATATGATATAAAAAAGGGAAGTAGAAATGAAAGGGGATAGGGTCAGAAAAAGGGAAAAGGGGAAATAAAAAAAAGGAAACTACATGCAACGGTGAGGCAAAGGAAACCTATCATATATGAGGGAACTTAGAGATGGGGAGGAACATTGTGTGAATCCTACATTCATCAGAGTTGGCTCAAAGAGGAAATAATTGATATATTTGTTTTACAGAGAATCTTCTCTCACTTCATTAAAAAGTGGAAGGGGAAAAGGAAAAAGGAAAAAGATAATAAGGGAAGAGTACAAGAAAGGGGAAGGGATTCAAAGGGAGGTGGGAGGGATACTAAAGAGGGAGAGCTGTGTGATGCAAGTGGGACCAATAAGTTTAATACTATGGAAGAAGAGAAGGAGGGCAAGAAAAAGAAAAGTATAATCTGGGGATATTAGGATGGCAGGAAATACAGAATTAGTAATTTTAACCATAAATGTGAATGGGATGAACTCTCCCATAAAAAGGAGGCAGATAGCAGACTGGGTCAAAAGTCAGAACCTTACAATATGTTGTTTACAGGAAACACATTTTAAACAGGGAGATACATACAGAGTAAAGTTAAAAGGCTGGAGCAAAATCCATTATGCTTTAGGTGAAGTAAAAAAAGCAGGGGTAGCCATCCTTATCTCAGATCAAGCAAAAGCAAAAATTGATCTAATTAAAAGAGATAAGGAAGGAAACTATATCTTGCTAAAGGGTACTATAGACAATGAAGCAATATCAGTATTAAACATATATACACCAAGTGGTATAGCATCTAACTTCCGAAGGGAGAAGTTAAGAGAGTTGCAAGAAGAAATAGACAGCAAAACTATAATAGTTAAAATTTTTACATCAATATTCATTAGGGATTTTGGTCTATGATTGTTAAGGTCCAGGGCAATTTTCCAAGAGTCTCCTCATTTGTGGATCATAGCATCTGAAGGAGTTGCAGCACCTGCTGACACAGGTGTTGTGGACTGGGAATGAAATAAATTGTACGCAGAGGTCAGGCAACACAACGGCCTCTCATTTCGAGAGATTAGAGAACAGCAACAGCCTCTCAGGCTCCTTGTATCATCCTTTCACAAGAGGAGATCCAGTCTTCAGGTCTGGATTGCATCTATAGCAGCCACTGTCAGGTGCCTCCCATGTATTTCAACACATAATTTTCTTTCTTTGTATTCGTCCTATCTGGTTTAGGTATCAGTACCATCTCTGCGTCATAAAGAATTTGCTAGTAGTCCTTCATTCCCTAATTTTTCCAATAGTTTACATAATATTGGAATTAGTTCTCCTTTAAATGTTTGGTAGAATTGACATGTAAATCCATCTGGCCTTGGGGATTTTTTTCTTAGGAAGTTGATTAATAGCTTATTCTATTTTTCTAAAATGGGACAATTAAAGTAATTGATTTCCTCTTCTGTTAATCTGGCCAATCTATATTTTTGTAGGTATTCCTTCATTTCACTTAGGTTATTAAATTTATTGGCATAAAGTTGGGTAAAATAACTCCTAATTATTGCTCTAATGTCATCTTCACTGGTGGAAAGTTTTCCCTTTTCATTTTTGAGACTAATAATTTGATTTTCTTCTTTCCTTTTTCTAATCAAATAAAATTTTAAAAATACCTTCCCCCCCCCATAAAACTAAGTCTCAGTTTTATTTATTAATTCAATAGATTTTTTTTACTTTAAATTTTATAGCGGTTAAGATGGCGGAGAGGAGGCTCACAGCTGCATAAGCTCCACGCTTTCTCTCACTATCCATTTCATTACAAGCCTCTGAATCAATGCTTGACTGAAAAAAACCCACAAATAGTTACCAAGAGAAGCCATCCTTGAGATCCGCCAAGAAAGGTCTGTCTTTACTGGAGGGCTGGGGCGGTTTTAGATCGGGCGCAGGCGGCGGGCAGCGGCAGTGAGGGCACAGGAGCAGACTGGAGAGGGGGTGGAGAGTGATCGTAGCCGTCTCTGTGGGGAGAGCTTCGCTACAGGTTTGGATACTTTGCTCCGGCAGCAAGTCAACAGCCCAGCAGAGAAGCTAAAAACACCGGGGCTGAAGAATACAACCCCAAACAGCTGGAGTCTCTCAGGACCTGGCCGCCCCCCCCTTCCCCCCCCTCAGTGACTCAGCACGCTTTGGGATCTCAGAGCGCAGGCGCAGCACAGTCCTGCTAGTGCCTCACTGCTGCCCCCTGCAGTCTGTAGAGGAAGCTCGATAACACACACAGCCCCCCCCCCCCCCCCAAAGAAAGACTCCAGTTTTTTCTGTTTTTCTTTGGTAGTTTGTCTCTGATTAATAGACAGAATGAGCAAGAAGCTGAAGAGGACTTTAACCCTTGACAGCTTCTATACAGATAGAGAGCAGACTCTAAATCCTGAGGAGACTAAAAACAGGCAGTCCCCAGGTGAATCCCCAAAGGAGGAGATCGTCTGTTCCTCAGCACAGATGAACCTCATAGAAGTGATTAAAAAGGCTCTCACAAGGGAGCTAGAAGAAAAATGGGAAAAGAGCCTGGAGAAGTCAGTTAAAGAGAGAGTGGATAAAGAAGTAAAATCCTTGAAAAATAGGATTAGTGAACTGGAAACAGAAAACAGCTCTCTAAAAAACAAAATTGGCGAAATGGAAAAAAATTCCACAGAACAAAAGAACTCAATTGGACAATTAGAAAAAGATTTTTAAAAAGTGAGTGAAGAGAATACTTCACTGAAAATCAGAATTGAACAAGTGGAATTGAATGACTCGAGGAGACAAGAAGAATCAGTCAAGCAAATCCAAAAAAATCAAACAATGGAGAAAAATGTGAAATACCTTCTGGGGAAGACAACAGACCTGGAAAACAGATCCAGGAGAGACAATCTGAGAATCATTGGACTCCCAGAAAAACATGATGAAAAAAAGAGCCTGGACACTGTCTTCCAGGAAATTATCAAAGAGAACTGCCCAGAAGTCATAGGAACAGAGGAAAAAATAAACATTGAAAGGATTCATCGATCACCCACTGAAAGGGATCCTAAAATCAAAACACCAAGGAATATAGTGGCCAAATGCCAGAACCCTCAGATGAAAGAAAAAATATTGCAAGCGGCTAGAAAAACCCAATTCAAGTATCAAGGAGCCACAATAAGGATCACCCAGGATCTGGCAGCATCCACATTAAAAGATCGAAGGGCCTGGAATATGATATTCCGAAAGGCTAAGGAACTTGGTATGCAACCAAAAATAACTTACCCAGCGAGAATGAGCATCTTTTTCCAGGGAAGAAGATGGACATTCAACGAAGTAAGCGAATTTCATCTATTTCTGATGAAAAAACCAGAACTTAACAAAAAGTTTGATCTACAAATATAGAACTCAAGAGAAATCTAAAAAGGTAAAGATTAATCTTGGGAACTATATTTTGACTATATAGATGTATAAAGAATACATGTATACCTTGTTCTAGAAATTGATGTGGAAAGGACATTGTACCAGAAAAAGGGTAAAGTGGGGTAGTACATCTCATGAAGAGGCATAGGAAACCTATTATATCTGAGAGAAAGAATGGAGGGGGATGAATATAGTGGGTATCTTACTGCCTTCAGAATTGGCTTTAAGTGAAAAATCTTAAGACATATTCAATCTATGGTGAAACTTCTCCCATCTCATTGAAAAGTGAGAAGGGAAAAGTGGAAAGGGAAGGAATAAGCTAAGCGGAAGGGAATACGGGAACTGGGAGGGAAAGGGGTAAGATAGGGGGAGGAACTCTAAGGCGGGGGGAGGGATACTAAAAAGGGAGGGCTGTGAGAAGCAAGGGGTGCTCACAAGCTTAATACTTGGAAGGGGGGAAAGGGGAAACAAGGGAGGAAAGCATAAACCGGGGTTAACAAGATGGCAAGTAATACAGAATTGGTCATTCTAACCATAAACGTGAACGGGGTAAACTCCCCCATAAAGAGGAAGCGGTTAGCAGAATGGATTAAAAGCCAGAATCCTACAATATGTTGTTTACAGGAAACACACCTGAAGCGGGGAGATACATGCAGGTTAAAGGTAAAAGGTTGGAGCAAAATCTACTATGCTTCAGGTGAAGTCAAAAAAGCAGGGGTAGCCATCCTGATCTCAGATCAAGCTAAAGCAAAAATTGACCTAATTAAAAGAGATAAGGAAGGACACTATATCTTGCTAAAGGGTAGCATGGATAATGAAGCACTATCTATATTAAACATATATGCACCAAGTGGGGTAGCATCTAAATTCTTAAAAGAGAAACTAAGAGAGCTGCAAGAAGAAATAGACAGTAAAACTATAACAGTGGGAGATCTTAACCTTGCACTCTCAGAATTAGATAAATCAAACCACAAAATAAATAAGAAAGAAGTCAAAGAGGTAAATAGAATACTAGAAAAGTTAGATATGATAGATCTCTGGAGAAAATGTAATGGAGACAGAAAGGAATACACTTTCTTTTCAGCAGTTCATGGAACCTATACAAAAATTGACCATATATTAGGACATAAAAACCTCAAACTCAAATGTAGTAAGGCAGAAATAGTAAATGCATCCTTTTCAGACCACGATGCAATGAAAATTACATTCAACAAAAAAGCAGGGGAAGTAGACCAAAAAATAATTGGAAACTAAATAATCTCATACTAAAGAATGATTGGGTGAAACAGCAAATCATAGACATAATTAATAACTTCACCCAAGAAAACGATAATAATGAGACATCATACCAAAATGTATGGGATGCAGCCAAAGCGGTAATAAGGGGAAATTTCATATCTCTAGAGGCCTATTTGTATAAAATAGAGAAAGAGAAGGTCAATGAATTGGGTTTGCAATTAAAAATGCTAGAAAAGGAACAAATTAAAAACCCCCAGTCAAACACTAAACTTGAAATTCTAAAAGTAAAAGGTGAGATCAATAAAATTGAAAGTAAAAAAAACTATTGAATTGATTAATAAAACTAAGAGTTGGTTCTATGAAAAAACCAACAAAATAGACAAACCCTTAGTAAATCTGATTAAAAAAAGGAAAGAGGAAAATCAAATTGTTAGTCTTAAAAATGAAAAGGGAGAACTCACCACTAACGAAGAGGAAATTAGAGCAATAATTAGGAGTTACTTTGCCCAACTTTATGCCAATAAATTCGACAACTTAAATGAAATAGAAAAATACCTCCAAAAATACAGCTTGCCCAAACTAACAGAGGAAGAAGTAAATATCCTAAACAGTCCCATCTCAGAAAAAGAAATAGAACAAACTATCAATCAACTCCCTAAGAAAAAATCCCCAGGACCAGATGGATTTACATGTGAATTCTACCAAACTAGTGTTTGACAAACCCAAAGCCCCTAACTTCTGGGAAAAGAATTCATTATTTGATAAAAACTGCTGGGATAATTGGAAATTAGTATGGCAGAAATTAGGCATGGACCCACACTTAACACCATATACCAAGATAAGATCAAAATGGGTCTATGACCTAGGCATAAAGAACGAGACTATAAATAAATTAGAGGAACATAGAATAGTTTATCTCTCAGACTTGTGGAGGAGAAAGAAATTTGTGACCAAAGATGAACTAGAGACCATTACTGATCACAGAATAGAAAATTTCGATTACATCAAATTAAAAAGCCTTTGTACAAATAAAACTAATGCAAACAAGATTAGAAGGGAAGCAACAAACTGGGAAAACATCTTCACAGTTAAAGGTTCTGATAAAGGCCTCATTTCCAAAATATATAGAGAACTGACTCAAATTTATAAGAAATCAAGCCATTCTCCAATTGATAAATGGTCAAAGGATATGAACAGACAATTTTCAGAGGATGAGATTGAAACTATTACCACTCATATGAAAGAGTGTTCCAAATCATTATTGATCAGAGAAATGCAAATTAAGACAACTCTGAGATACCACTACACGCCTGTCAGATTGGCTAAGATGACAGGAAAAAATAATGATGAATGTTGGAGGGGATGCGGGAAAACTGGGACACTAATGCATTGTTGGTGGAGTTGTGAACGAATCCAACCATTTTGGAGAGCAATCTGGAATTATGCCCCAAAAATTATCAAATTGTGCATACCCTTTGATCCAGCAGTATTTCTATTGGGCTTATATCCCAAAGAAATACTAAAGAAGGGAAAGGGACCTGTATGTGCCAAAATGTTTGTAGCAGCCCTGTTTGTAGTGGCTAGAAACTGGAAAATGAATGGATGCCCATCAATTGGAGAATGGCTGGGTAAATTGTGGTATATGAATGTTATGGAATATTATTGTTCTGTAAGAAATGACCAGCAGGATGAATACAGAGAGGACTGGCAAGACTTACATGAACTGATGCTAAGTGAAATGAGCAGAACCAGGAGATCATTATACACTTCGACAACGATATTGTATGAGGACATATTTTGATGGAAGTGGATTTCTTTGACAAAGAGACCTGAGTTTCAATTGATAAATGACGGAGAAAAGCAGCTACACCCAAAGAAAGAACACTGGGAAACGAATGTAAACTATCTGCATTTTTGTTTTTCTTCCCGGATTATTTATACCTTCTGAATCCAATTCTCCCTACGCAACAAGAGAACTGTTCGGTTCTGCAAACATATATTGTATCTAGGATATACTGCAACATATCCAACATATAAAGGACTGCTTGCCATCTAGGGGAGGGGGTGGAGGGAGGGAGGGGGAAAAAAATCGGAACAGAAACGAGTGTCAATATAATGTAATTATTAAATAAAAAATTAAAAATAAAAAAAAACAAAAAAAAACAAAAAAAAGGCAAAAAAAAAAAAAAGAAGTAAACAACCAAAAAAAATGAAAATAACATGTTGTATTCTAGTCTGAGTTCCCATAATCCTCTTTCAAGATGCAAATGGATTTCTCCATCACAACACCATTGGAATTGGCCTGAATCACTTCAATGTTGAAAAGAGACACATCCATCAAGGTTGATTATCATTTAATCTTGTTATTGCCATGTACAATGTTCTCTTGGTTCTACTCACCTCACTTAGCATCAGTTCATGAAAGTCTCTTCAGGTCTCTCTAAAATCATCCTGTTGATTGTTTCTTATAGAACAATAATATTTCATAACATTCATATACCATAACTTATTCAATCATTCCCCATATGATGGTCATCCACTCAGTTTCTATTTTCTTGCCACTACAAAAATGGCTGCTACAAATATTTTTGCATATGTGAATTCTTTTCCCTTTTTTTATGATTTTTGGGATAGTAAAGACTGCTGGATCAAAAGATATGTGCCATTTGATAACTCTTTAGACATAGTTCCAAATTCTTCTCCATAATTATTGGATCCATTCACAACTTCATCAGCAATGTATCAGTGTTCCAGTTTTCCCATATCCCTTCCAACATTTATCATTATTTTCTCTTGTCATCTTAGCCAATCTGAGAAGTGTGTAGTGTTTTAATTTGCATTTTGCTGATCAATTTTAAATCTTTCAAATTTTGGATATTCCAGGAGTTATTGACATTCAAGACTATTGTTATATAAAGATATCAACTATTTTTTTTAAAATAGGTGTCAAAAGATTTTGTTTATTTTACATGTATTTGTCTAAATATAGTCTATTGAGAGGTATAACTAGATATGACTGCATTTTTTTACTATCTTTTCCCAAAGACTGATTATTATTTGGAAACAATAGATTAGGACCATAAGATAGACTAAATCTGTTCTTTTCAGAGAAGAGGTGCTAGACTTGAATAGCATTTTATCCCCTTAAATATTACTAATCTAGGAAGAATGATTTGTTTTTAAAAAGTATACCACTTTCCCTGATCATTATCCCTTAATGAAGTAGGGGTATTTCAAAATAAATCTGAAGGCCTGATACCTATTTCTTTTAAAATCCAGTTACACGGATAATCAAAAAAAGAAATAGAGAATAAACCCTTTTATACAAACTGATAGCAAAATGAAATCCAAGTAGTCATACATGTGGTGATTTTCTTCTTTTAAAAATAATATAAAGGTTCTCTCTGGGAGAAGGTTTTTCAGGGAGGTTTTCTGGAGGCAGTCTTAGTATCAGTTAAAAGTAAATAATCACCCAAAATGCAGCCAGCTGGTAAAAGTGCAAATGTTTATTTTCTCCTTCCAAAATAGCCCCATTAATTGAGGCCTATCTCTCTGCTTGTTCCAAGAGCTCTTGCAGATTGTCCTTTGGTTCTTGTTTTGCTTTCTTCAGCCTCCAGCCAGCCAAGTGGAAAATGGAATGAATCTCTCTTGCCTCGGAGAGAGGGCTTGTGGGCTTCCTCCCAGAGTGCTCCTCTCTGACCCCAGTCAATGTTCAGAAATAACTCTCTCTAATCCAAAGTAACTAACTAATCTGAAGCTAAGAGCCTCTTTATATATATGATCTCCCAAAGGTTGACTTCTCCTTCTGGAGGCACACCTAAGGGAGGTGTGAATTCACAAAGTTACAAAGTTTACTTTGTGAATCTCCCATACTTGTGAACTCCAAAGAGTACTTAAATACTTCTTGCTTATATGAGCTCTCTAAAGGTGTGAACACAAGCATTGTATCGATTACTTCTACTTAGTACCTTGTTTCAGGTTCTGGCCCAAAACATCTCCTTCTAAGAACAGATCAATGATACTGAATCATGCTAAATTAGATAATTATTGTCTCTATAAACTCTAATGACTTAACAGTTTGTAAAGATTCCAACACATACACATTCAAATATAATACCCAATGCACAGAATGAATAAATCTCCCCACCATGAGCATGATATTTCTGCTATATTAGGAAAGACAGGGATGGGGATGGCAGGAGAGTGAGAGAGAGAGACTGGAAGGGAGTGAGGGAAGAGGTTGGAAAGGAAGGAGGGAGGGAAGGAGGAAGGAAGAAAGGAGGAAGAGAAGAAAAAATGAGGGAGAGATAAGGGAGTGAGAGACTGAAAGATTGAGAATTTTTCTTTAGTCTCATTTAGGGAAAAAAATTCCCCCAATCTCTAGTATGGCAAGTTAAAATAAAAAAAATGTAATCAAGACAGCAGCTTCTTACCAAAGTAACATCTCTCTTTGCCAAGAGCCTCAAATCACATGTCCTCTTTTGTATCTGAAAACCAGACCAAAAACACATCCAAGGTTTCATGCCTGCCTATCTCATAAGCTGGAAATATTGAGTAAATTTTCTCTTCACTGTTGAGGAGAGACTTATGCAAATATCCAGATCTTGAATTACATTCATATTGATTGCATTATTTGTTCTGAGGTATGTTTGAATATATAATAATGACTAATTATAGTATAATTTTTATGAGTTTGCTTATATTATTAGTATCAGCAGTGGCTATTGAGAAGCAAGCTCATACCATCCAGCAGAGAGGTTATATGCCACAAAAAAGAGTAAATCCTAAGTGTTGAAATGTCTGATCTCATCAAATACCTCTTCACATGTGTATTCATTCTGTTTTCAGGGGTGACTACCTATTTTTCAAAGCCTTCAACTAATACGAAGTTCTGTTTCTTATTTTTGGATGTCATTTATGTTGAAGGAAAATATTTGAGGCAACGAAAAAGTCAGTTTCCTTTAGTGATGAGATATTAAAGAAACCATTACCTATGTTTGCAAGATTTATGATGTGCTGTCTAGTGAATCTTAACCCATATAATATATGCAATGAACTAGGAACTTCCTTTTTTGGTAAACTTTCTATAACACAAGTATGTTCCCATTATCATCTAGAACAGCATTCTTGTCTAAAATGATAAGTGAACATTACAAGAGATTTTTTTTTCTGTAAAGGCTGGGATGATCTTGCTTACCAAAATCCAATCAAGATCCAAACTGATTTAGAATTTATTGACAATATGGCGAATGGATTTGGGATTTAGAATCAAAATAACTAAAAAAGTTTCAAAATCCTTCAATCTCTGAATTAATACATCAATAACAACTAGAGTTTTGAGAAAACTAAGTTTAATGGCCTTCAAGATATGCAAAGCTTGAAAATAGAAAAGACCCTCCAAGTTTGTTTTTCTAGCTGTGTAAATGTGAACAATTGATTTTTTTTTTCCAAGAGTAATGATGAAGGGCTAAGCAATGTGATCTCTAAGATATCATCTAGTTCTTGAACTATTTGATTCAATGATTCTTTTTTTGATAGAAAGCCTTATTTGGCATTGGCATTTGTAAAAAAACCATGTGACTTTCAAACACCTAATGCAATGGAAATGGGCTGACATTTTCAGAATTCTTTTTCAGGCATGAAAGCCAGGCAAAATTTATCCTACTGATATCTCTGTAGCAAATGAACTAGAAATATGCAGTGACACCAGAAAAGTCATTATAAAATATTCTAGAGCTAAGTGGCAAGTAGACTTGCTTGGCACTGGTCATTCTTCTACTGATATATATATATATATATATATATATATATATATATATATATATATATATATATATATATATATATATATATATATTTTTAGGGAGATAACTCAACCATAATGATGCAGCAAGCCAGAATTTCTCAGAATTTAATTTCATATTCTTTGGACTCTGCTCTTTCAGGTATTGGTTAAAAAGAAATGTGTACTAAAAAGCATTAGTTTTCCAAGGCAAAAAACCTTATCAATCTTTTGGTAATTTTAGGCTAATAAGAAAAAAGTGATAAGAAGAGTATTTGTAAATGAATCTATACCATTTTACTAAATCTTTTGTTTCTCATTTGAAAAGCATCATAGAAGGATACATCTAAAGTTTAAAAGGTACTTCAGATGCCATTTAGTTCCCTTCCCACCTGCTAACCCCTTCACTGTTTTAAAGATTAAGATAAAGAAACTTGCCATTTTTACAAATGGCAAGTATCATCTCTTACTAATCATGTTACATTTATTTTGATATTATACATATGTCTACATATATATGAATTTACATATGATGTTTTCCTTAAAAAATTCAAATATTCTGAAGGTGGCGATGGTTTTATTTTTATTTTCTTTTTATTAAAGCTTTTTTTAAATTACAAAACATATGCATGGGTAATTTTTCAATATTGATTCTTGCAAAACTCTGTGTTCCAAATTTTCCCCTTCCCCCCCCCCCCTTCCCTAAATGGCAGATAGCCAAATGCATATTAAATATGTTAAAATACATGTTAAATCCAATATATGTATACATCTTTATACAGTTATCTTGTTGCACAAGAAAAATCATATCACGAAGGAAAAAAAAACCAGAAAGAAAACAAAATGCAAGCAAACAACAGAAACAATGAAAATGTTATGTTGTGGACCACATCCAGTTCCCAGAGGGCTTTCTGTGGGTGTAGATGACTCTCTTCATTACTGAACAATTAGAATTGTTTTTAATTCCTCATTGTTGAAAAGAGCCCTATCCATCAGAACTGATACTTGTATAGTCTTGTAACCATGCATAATGATCTCTTGGTTCCACTCATTTCTGTAAAGGGCTTAAACAATGAAAAGATACAATTGAATCAGATAGCAGAGCACTTAAGACTAATTACCTATTTGACAATGACTCTATTAGCATGTGTAGGAAAAATGGCCTTCTCACTGTTTGGTGTTGGCTCAATGTTTGGAGTTAAGATAATCGTAGGCAAAGATTAGAGGCTAAGGTGATATAGGCCAGAGACTTACCTGGCAAGCAAGACAAGGAGGAGAAAGGTGGAGATTCTGGACTCTAGAATTGAGGAGAAATCTTTGGCAAAACTCTTGGCAGTTTGCCTGCTTCTCCCCCCCTCTCACCAAGGACTTTTACTTATCCTGATTCTGGTTAATCCTGAGGCCTCCAGGGAGCTAGTGCGGACTTAACACATTTCATTTAGGATCAATTCATTAAGTCTCTCCAGCCTTTTCTGAAATCATCCTTTTGGGCATTTCTTACTGAAAAATAATATTCCAAAGCATTCATATACAATAATTTATTCAGTCATTCACCAATTGATGGGTATCCACTCAGTTTCCAATTTCTTGCCACTAGAAATAGGGTTGCCACAAACATTTTTGCACATATGCGTCCCTCAAATTCTCTTTGGGATATAAGACCAATAGAAACACTGCTGGGTCAAAGAGTATGCACAGTTTAATAACTTTTTGAGCATAGTTTCAAATTATTTTCCAGAATGGTTAGATCCATTCACAATTTCACCAACAATGTATCAGTATCCCAGTTTTTCCACATCCCCTCCAACATTCATCATTATTTTTTCCTGTCATCTTAGCCAATCTGATAGATGTGTATTGCTGTCACAGAGTTGTCTTAACTTGCACTTCTCTGATCAATAGTGATTTGGAGAGGGGCAGAGCCAAGATGATGGAGAAGGCACACATGACTTTCTAAGCTCCTCCAATTCCCCTCATAATCAACTATTTGATCCAGCCTCAAAAATAACTCTTCACTGCTTAAATTCATGAAGATTAGAAACACTACAACTTACTAGCCAAAGTCAATCTGGAAGATTGCCAGGAAAGGTTTGTCCTGAGGGGCCAGGAACAGACTAGCACAGGCAATGAGAGACTAGGATCCTGAGCAGACCAGGGGCAGGGGTGATCTCTGTGGCTAGAGAAATTATAGAGATGATTCTGCTATAGGCTAACTGCTCTGCCTTGACTACAAAGCAGTAAACTGGCAGAGAAATTAAAGCCTAAAACAGAGGGTACTCTAAAAAATGCCAGAACCTAATGATGTCTGGCTGTAACCACTCAAACCTGGAAATGACTCAGGCAGACTGTAACCCAGCCCTGCAGCCACATCCTGCAGTTTGGGGCTTTTGCGGGGGCAGTTACAAATCTGCATGGTGGGGGGGTGGGGGGGCACAGCCTAGGCAGCCTCTAATCTGCACAGTGTGGGGCTCGGCCTGGGGCAATAGAACTTCCCCAGCAGACTGTGCTTCTCAGGACAGAGATACCTCCAATCCCTGCATATCCATTCACTGTTCAACTGCTAATACCCCCAGCCCCAGGGCAGGCTTTGGCTTGGGTAAGTGAAAGTCTCACTGCTCAGCATCTAGCCCCACGGCAGTCATTATCCCACACAGTGGGGGTTCTTTGCACATTTTAAACAGGGAGATACATACAGAGTAAAGTTAAAAGGCTGGAGCAAAATCCATTATGCTTTAGGTGAAGTAAAAAAAGCAGGGGTAGCCATCCTTATCTCAGATCAAGCAAAAGCAAAAATTTATCTAATTAAAAGAGATAAGGAAGGAAACTATATCTTGCTAAAGGGTACTATAGACAATGAAGCAATATCAGTATTAAACATATATACACCAAGTGGTATAGCATCTAACTTCCGAAAGGAGAAGTTAAGAGAGTTGCAAGAAGAAATAGACAGCAAAACTATAATAGTTAAAATTTTTGCATCAATATTCATTAGGGATTTTGGTCTATGATTGTTAAGGTCCAGGGCAATTTTCCAAGAGTCTCCTCATTTGTGGATCATAGCATCTGAAGGAGTTGCAGCACCTGCTGACATAGGTGTTGTGGACTGGGAATGAAATAAATTGTACGCAGAAGTCAGGCAACACAATGGCCTCTCATTTCGAGAGATTAGAGAACAGCAACAGCCTCTCAGGCTCCTTGTATCATCCTTTCACAAGAGGAGATCCAGTCTTCAGGTCTGGATTGCATCTATAGCAGCCACTGTCAGGTGCCTCCCATGTATTTCAACACATAATTTTCTTTCTTTGTATTCGTCCTATCTGGTTTAGGTATCAGTACCATCTCTGCGTCATAAAGAATTTGCTAGTAGTCCTTCATTCCCTAATTTTTCCAATAGTTTACATAATATTGGAATTAGTTCTCCTTTAAATGTTTGGTAGAATTGACATGTAAATCCATCTGGCCTTGGGGATTTTTTTCTTAGGAAGTTGATTAATAGCTTATTCTATTTTTCTAAAATGGGACAATTAAAGTAATTGATTTCCTCTTCTGTTAATCTGGCCAATCTATATTTTTGTAGGTATTCCTTCATTTCACTTAGGTTATTAAATTTATTGGCATAAAGTTGGGTAAAATAACTCCTAATTATTGCTCTAATGTCATCTTCACTGGTGGAAAGTTTTCCCTTTTCATTTTTGAGACTAATAATTTGATTTTCTTCTTTCCTTTTTCTAATCAAATAAAATTTAAAAATACCTTTCCCCCCCATAAAACTAAGTCTCAGTTTTATTTATTAATTCAATAGATTTTTTTTTACTTTAAATTTTATAAATCTCTCCTTTTTGCTTTTTAGAGTTTCAAGTTTGATATTTAATATGAAGTTTTTAATTTGTTCTTTTTCTAGCTGTTTAGTTGCAAGCCCAGTTCACTGATTTTTTTCTCTATTTTATGCAAGTAAGCATCTAGAGATTTAAAATTTCCCTTTATTACCACTTTAGATGTATCCCACAAATTTTAGTATGTTGTCTCATTATTATCATTCTCTTGGATGAAATTATTGATTGTGTCTTTGATTTGCTCTTTCACCCATTCATTCTTTGGGATGAGATCATTTAGTTTCCCATTACTTTTTGCTCTATTTTCCCCTAGCCTTTTATTGAAATTCATTTTTATTGAATTGTGATCTGAAAAAGTGGATTTACTATTTCTGCCTGTATGCATTTGATTTTGTAGTCTTTATGTACTAATATATGACCAATTTTTGTATAGTTTCCATAAGCTGCCAAGAAGAATGTGTACTTCTTTCTGTTTCCATTCAATTTTATCCAAAGATCTATCATACCTAACTTTTCTAGTATTCTATTTACCTCTTTAACTTCTTTCTTATTTATTTTGTGGTTTGATTTATCTAGTTCTGAGAGAGCAAGGTTGAGATCTCCCACTATTATTGTTTTGCTGTCTATTCTTGTAGCCTGCTTAACTTCTCCTTTAGGAATTCACATGCCATACCACTTGGTGACTATATGTACAGTATTTATATTGCTTCATTATCTATGGTACCTTTTAGCAAGCTACAGTTTCCTTCTTTATCTCTTTTAATTAGATCAATTTTTGTTTTTGCTTGATCTGAGATCAGAATGGCTACCCATGCTTTTTTTTTTTAACTTCATCTGAAGCATAATAGATTCTGCTCCAACCTTTTACCTTTACTCTGTATGTATTGCTCTGCTTTAAATGTATTTCTTGTAAACAACATATTGTAAGATTATGGCTTTTAATCCATTTTGCTATCTGTTTACACTTTATGGGAGAGTTCACCTCCTTCACATTTATGGTTAAAACTATTAATTTTGCATTTCCTGCCAATTTATTAATCCCAAATTATACTTTTGTCTTTCCTTTTCCCCTTTCCCTCCTTCCCCAGTATTTTACTTATGAACATTATTCACCTCAAGCAGCTCTTCCCCTTTAGAGTCCCTCCCCTTTTCTTATGCTTTTTCCCTATTACTCCTGTTTTCCCTTCTATTCACCTACCCCTTCTCTTTTCCTTTTCTTCTCCCACTTTTCCAAAAGGTAAGAAAAATTTCTTGGTGAAACCAAATATGTCTAATAATTTCTCCTTTGAGCAAAATCTGATGATGATAAGATTCACACAGTGTTCATCCCTTCCCCTTCTTTCCCTCAATTATAATAGTTTTCCTTTCCCTCTTCCTGAGATACAATTTCTCTCTTTTTACCTCCACTTTTCTCTTTTTCTGGTACAATTCCCTCTTCACTTCTATTTTTTTTAATATCGTATTATAAACACTAGCCTCGGCAATAAGAGTCGAGAAAGATATAAAAGGAATTAGAGTAGGCAATGAGGAAACCAAACTATCACTCTTTGCAGATGATATGATGGTATACCTAGAGAACCCCAGAGATTCTACCAAAAAGCTATTGGAAATAATTCATAATTTTAGCAAAGTAGCTGGCTACAAAATAAATCCCCATAAATCCTCAGCATTTTTATACATCACCAACAAAACCCAACAGCAAGAGATACAAAGAGAAATTCCATTCAGAATAACTGTTGATACCATAAAATATTTGGGAATCTATCTACCAAAGGAAAGTCAGGAATTATATGAGCAAAATTATAAAAAAGTCTCCACACAAATAAAGTCAGACTTAAATAATTGGAAAAATATTAAGTGCTCTTGGATCGGCCGAGCGAACATAATAAAGATGACAATACTCCCTAAACTAATCTATTTATTTAGTGCTATACCAATCAGACTTCCAAGAAAATATTTTATTGATCTAGAAAAAATAACAACAAAATTCATATGGAACAATAAAAAGTCGAGAATCTCAAGGGAATTAATGAAAAAAAAAATCAAATGAAGGTGGCCTAGCTGTACCTGATCTAAAATTATATTATAAAGCAGCAGTCACCAAAACCATTTGGTATTGGCTAAGAAATAGATTAGTGGATCAGTGGAAAAGGCTAGGCTCACAAGACAGAATAGTCAATTATAGCAATCTAGTGTTTGACAAACCCAAAGCCCCTAACTTCTGGAAAAGAATTCATTATTTGACAAAAACTGCTGGGATAATTGGAAATTAGTATGGCAGAAATTAGGCATGGACCCACACTTAACACCATATACCAAGATAAGATCAAAATGGTCTATGACCTAGGCATAAAGAACGAGATTATAAATAAATTAGAGGAACATAGAATAGTTTATCTTTCAGACTTGTGGAGGAGAAAGAAATTTGTGACCAAAGATTAACTAGAGCCCATTACTGATCACAGAATAGAAAATTTCGATTACATCAAATTAAAAAGCCTTTGTACAAATAAAACTAATGCAAACAAGATTAGAAGGGAAGCAACAAACTGGGAAAACATTTTCACAGTTAAAGGTTCTGATAAAGGCCTCATTTCCAAAATATATAGAGAACTGACTCAAATTTATAAGAAATCAAGCCATTCTCCAATTGATAAATGGTCAAAGGATATGAATAGACAATTTTCAGAGGATGAGATTGAAACTATTACCACTCATATGAAAGAGTGTTCCAAATCATTATTGATCAGAGAAATGCAAATTAAGACAACTCTGAGATACCACTACACACCTGTCAGATTGGCTAAGATGACAGGAAAAAATAATGATGAATGTTGGAAGGGATGCGGGAAAACTGGGACACTAATGCATTGTTGGTGGAGTTGTGAACGAATCCAACCATTCTGGAGAGCAATCTGGAATTATGCCCAAAAAATTATCAAATTGTGCATACCCTTTGATCCAGCAGTGTTTCTATTGGGCTTATATCCCAAAGAAATACTAAAGAAGGGAAAGGGACCTGTATGTGTCAAAATGTTTGTAGCAGCCCTGTTTGTAGTGGCTAGAAACTGGAAAATGAATGGATGCCCATCAATTGGAGAATGGCTGGGTAAATTTTGGTATATGAATGTTATGGAATATTATTGTTCTGTAAGAAATGACCAGCAGGATGAATACAGAGAGGACTGGCAAGACTTACATGAACTGATGCTAAGTGAAATGAGCAGAACCAGGAGATCATTATACACTTCGACAACGATATTGTATGAGGACATATTTTGATGGAAGTGGATTTCTTTGACAAAGAGACCTGAGTTTCAATTGATAAATGACAGACAAAAGCAGCTACACCCAAAGAAAGAACACTGGGAAACGAATGTAAACTATCTGCATTTTTGTTTTTCTTCCCGATTATTTATACCTTCTGAATCCAATTCTCCTTTGAGCAAAATCTGATGATGATAAGATTCACACAGTGTTCATCCCTTCCCCTTCTTTCCCTCAATTATAATAGTTTTCCTTTCCCTCTTCCTGAGATATAATTTCTCTCTTTTTACCTCCACTTTTCTCTTTTTCTGGTACAATTCCCTCTTCACTTCTATTTTTTTTTATTTTATAACAGTAAAACCAAATTACACAAGCACTCTCTATGTATAACCATAACAGAAATACAGTTGTCAAGAGTTCTTTTTACCTTGTTATGCTTCTCTTGAGTCCTATATTTGGAGGTCAAATTTTTTTGTTTAACTCTGGTATTTTCATCAGAATTAATTGGAATTCACCTGTTTCATTGAATGTCCATCTTCTTCCCTGGAAGAAAATGCTCGATTTACCAGGGTAGTTTATTCTTGGTTGCATTCCAAGTTTCTGTGCCTTTCCAGAATATCAGATTCCAGGCCTTTTGATTCTTTAAAGTGGAAGCTGCTAGGTCCTGGGTAATCATTGTAGCTCCTTGATATTTGAATTTTTTGTTTTTGTTTTTGTTTTTTCCTGGCTACTTGTAATATTTTTTGCTTGGTCCAATAGTTCTGAAAATCAGCTCTGACATTCCTTAGACTTTTACTTTTGAAGTCTCTTTCAAGAGGTCTTAGGTGAATTCTTTCAATGGTTATTTTACCTTCTGATCCTAGGACATTGGTGCAGTTCTCTTTGATGATTTCCTGAAAAAATAGTGTCTAGGCTCTTTTTTCATCATGATTTTCAAGGAGTCCAATAATTCTTAGATTGTCTCTCCTAGTTCTATTTTCTAGGTCAGTTGTTTTCCTAATTAAGTATTTTACTTTTGTTTGTTTGTTTGTTTTGCTTGACTGATTCTTGATGTCTCATTGAGTCATTCATTTCCATTTGTTCAATTCTGATTTTTAGTGAATTGTTTTCTTCATTTACTTTTTTTTTCTTTTTTCTTTCTTTCTTTTTTTTTTTTTTTTTTTTTGTATTTGTACAATTTCATTTTTAAATGAGTTGTTTTGTTCTACGGATTTGTTGTTGTTGTTGTTGTTGTTGTTGCACAAATTCTATTTTATAAGGAGTTATTTTCTTTTTCTGTTTCACAAATTCTGTTTTTCTGGGAGTTACTTTCTTTTTTTCCATTTTGTCAAATCTATTTTTAATGAGTTTTATGCTTTTTTCCTTTTCACTAAGTCTATTTTGTATTGCCTTTTCCAAACACTCTTGTAAAGTTCTCTTTTCCTTTCCCCATTTTTCTTTCACCTCTCTTTTAAGATCCTTTTTAATTTCTCCTACAAGAGCCTTGTGAGATAGGGACCAATTCATATCACCTTATTGGGCTTCACCTGGAGATGATCTGCTTTTATTCTCCTCAGGGTTTGAAATCTGTTCTTCTTTTTTACTATAAAACTTTTCTCTTTTCAGAATTCTTTTTGCTTTTTAAAAATTTTTTGAAAGTTGAGATCTTTTTTTTTTTAATTTTAGGGCAAGGAAGTTTGTCCAAGCTTCCTCTACAAGTGACAGCAGCTGCACTGAGCCAGTGTTTACTGACTTCTGGTGCTGAGTGAGCGTGGCCTGGTCCTGTAAGATTCTGACTTTTTCGGGTTCACTATTTCCCTTTTGTATTTGTGTTGGATATTTTATAACTTCTCTGCTGATCTACTGGCTTGCAGCCAGGGCAAAGTAGCCAACACTGTGATAGAGTCCTCCCTGTAGATTGTCAAATCCCAGGTCTGCAATACCACAATGGCATCTGTGCTCGGCCTGCTTGTGCTTGGTCTACTTGTGCTTGATCTGTCTTTCTCCATGCCATATTGAAATACACTTTTTTCTGGTGATCTTCAAAATTATCTTCTGCTGATAATTTATTGCACTACTAATATTTATGGATTCTGCCATTCCAGGACTAATTCAGAGGCTAGATTTGCTAGTTAGTCAGAGGGTTGTGGGAGAAAGTCAGAAAGAAATTTGTATCCTTTCTGCCATCTTGGATTTGGCCAATAGTTTTATTTTTTAAGATAGTGCCTACTATGGTATCTGTCACAGATGTAATTTTCATAAATTCCTTGAATGATTTCATGAGTAAGTTTCTTCTTTTCTTGAGTAAAAAAAAAGCCCTTTGACACTTTCTTAAGCAGGCTCAGAATTCATAATCTGTTTCTAGTAACTCAGATGTTGTTTGGTTTCCAATATTTAGAATGTTCTGAAAACAACTGGCTAGTTGACATTCTTAGGAAATCAGGCTTTTGTTAGAGGAGCCACCCCTTTCTGACAGACAAAAAAAGGGAGCAATTAGACTATGTCTTCACCAGTTCTTCCTCCCCTCACCTTTTACCTGTTTGAGGACATAATTAACAATTCTTGTGAACAACAAACTACATAAATTTATGCTTCCCACCCGAATCCAGTTCTGCACTGATGCATCCTGTTTTGTTCTCTGAATACTGATAGTTTAATGGCATTGTTCAAACAACTTCTTCCAAACTGTAAAGTCTATCATTTAATTTTCTATTTATTCTAATTATCTACAGAAAAGGATAACATATAAGTATTGTGTGTCTCATGGAGACTACTTTCTTAGGGGTTACATTATTAGTGATATTGAAAGCTAATCTAGTTTTTAGATGAAATAATTCCCAAAGCTTACTAAATATTTGTATTTTTTAATAACTAAAAAGACTAAGACTCGAGTAGTCAGGAGTAATATCATATTTAGAAGTACAGGAGAAAAAGCCTATAATAACTTTATAGTTTTACATGAGAAATCACTGCCTCTTTCCTTAAATGCATCAGTGCTCCTGCAGTTATATTTGTGTTTGAGAGATAAGCCAAATGCCATTACTCTGACCTACTGTAGTTTGTATTTTTAGAAAAGATGAAATAACCAGCACTTGCATTTTTACATCTGTGATATGAACCAATAACCCCATGAAATTGGATGAGCAGTAACCTTCTGTGAAAAATGATTAGGCCTATGTTCTAAGATAAAAATAATAAAATATGAAAAATATTTGAAGGACATGATTCCTTTCTAAGCTGTGAATTAAGTTTCTTTGAGAAAGTGTTGAAAAACCACACATTTTTCCGAGAAAAAGATGAAATACTAACTTGGACAATATATTATTTCAGAACTAAGTGAAATAATGAGAGAACAGGTAGCATAAGACAGTGTCTAAAAACAATGTATTTGATAAGATTTATTCCACAAAATAACCTTCCCCCTCCTTTCTGGTTCATTTCAAAGTGAGAAAAAGCAAATGCAGGAAAGCAGAATTTGACACTTGTGATGTCAGCTACCAAAAATGAATGTTCTTGAACTGATTGTGGTGTGTTAACAGGCACAAAAGTCAATGCATTCTAACTCTCATTGGGTTTCAAATCAAAATCTGATTTTTCAGAAGTAATATGTTTCTTTGCTTGAGGCACCAAATATTCTAAAACATTACATTATTTTCTCAAAAAGAAAAATTTTACAAGAAGTATTCATAAACTTCAACAATAAGTATATATTCAGAAACTTCAATACCATGGTTTCAGATTGTTTTACAATTTAGATTTTGACTCATTTAAATAACAATGACAATTGGTTTAAAAATAGTATGGGGTGTTAGGATACTATATACACACACACACACATATATATGTATATATACATATATATTGCAATATGCTCTTTAAAAATAAGTCATAATAATCCATTGTATTTCATTGTCACCTTTAATTATTTGATGATGTTTGGGCAAATACGGAATTAATGAAAACAAAAGTGAATGGCCTTATACAGTATTTACAAATTTGATTTTGTTCATTTCTATTATATATTTGTTAGATTCTATCATATCATATTAGTATATGTGCCATATATGCATATTGCAATATAATTATAGATGTATCCATATATGTATACTTATATGCATTTATATATTTTGGAGTGGGTGAATTTTGGACCTTTGATTTTATGATTATGTCGAACTCCCAGTCTTAAACTTAAAATCTTTCAGAAATTACTAGAACACTGAAAGATTATTTATAGACACATATCCAATATGTACCAGAGTCATTATTTGATCTTAGGGAGTATTTCTCCAAAACCATCGTGCTTTCCTGTGCTCTGCTTGGTATTCTTGAATGAAATTGACAATCAACTTGGTCAGACTGTAACATATTCTTCATATGAATATATATCCTTTTGCTAAATTTATAATAAAATAAAATAAAAACCAAGCAAACAAAAACAACAAAATGTGAAAATACTATGTTGTGACCCACATCCAGTTCCCACAATCCTCTCTCTGGATACAGATGGCTCTCTCCATAATAAGTCTATTGAAATTGACCTCAATCACCCCATTGTGAAAAGAGCCATCAGAATTTCTTAGAATATTATCTTGTTAACGTGTAAAATGTTCTTTAGTTTATTCATTTATTTAGCATCATTTCATGTAAGTCTCTCTAAGCTTTGAAATCATGCTACTAATCATTTCTTATAGAACAATGATATTCCATAACATTCATATATCACAACTTATTCAGACATTCCCAAACTGAGGGTATCCACGCAGTTTCCAGTTCTTTGCCACTACATAAAGGACTGCTACAAATAATTTTGCACATGCGAGGGTCCTTTTCACGTTTTTATGATCTTTTGGGAAAATAGAAGCACTGTTGGATCAAAGGATATACAATTTGATAGCACGTTGGTCATAGTTCCAAATTGCTCCCCAGAATGGTTGAATCAGTTCACAACAACATCAACAATGTTTTAGTATCCTAACTTTCCCAAATCCTCTCCAACATTTATCATTATCTGTTGTGAGCTTTTTCTTCTCAAAACACAGCCAGGTGATAAAAGTTCAGATCTTTTATTATCTCCAATATAGCCCGGTTAGCTTAGAGGCCTATCTCTCTGCTTGGTTCCAAGAGCTCTCTCCAAATGTCTTTAAATCCAAAGGTCTGGTCCTTCAGCCTCTGCCTCTGCTTTCTTCAGCCTCCAGCCAGCTCCAATCTTCATGTCATTCCGGTGAAATCTCGACTTGTAGCGTCTTCCTCTCAAGAACTCTCCGACTGGCCCATTGGCCTATTTATGCTCCTTCCAGAGAGAGGGATTATGGGTAGTTCTACTTAGTACCTTGTTTCAGGTTCTGCCCAAAACATCTTCTTGTAAGATTAGATCAACTCTAATTACTTAGCAGTTAGTAAGGATTCCAACATCTCCCCCTTTCATTTGTTTTAAAACATAGGGGGTTTCTGAGGGGGTACACATAAATCCATCAATATGGGCCAGAACTTTGTAACAGATATACATGGTATACATAAATCCATCAATATGGGAGGCATTATACATAATTTACATGAGCACATAGCAATATAACACAGGCTAGTAGTAATGTAACAAATAACAAGAATCAATCTGAAAATTTACACATGTCCATAAGTCCTAGAAACAGTCCAATAGGATTCCATTGTCCATTAGTTCTAATAATTCTTATGAGCACAATCAGCAACAGAACCACCCGATATTTCTTAGGTCTTCTCCTTTGTTTCAAGGGTCTGCTCCATCTTTCTGCGATGGACAAGGCGAATGCGACTCGTAGGCACCCATCTGATTCCTTCTCCACCTGTAGAGATGCAAGCAAATCCTCTCCCCAAGCAGTTAGCCTATCTGGTCCCTTCCATTCACCACTTTCTGGGTCTCTCCACATCACCTGGCGATTATCTAAGGATAGTGGAGCTGCTCGCACTGGACACTGCTCTTCTGGTGGGTTATAAAACCTGTCTGCTGGAGCCAGTGCATCTTTATCAATTATCTTTTCCCATCATCTTGGTCAATCTCAGATGTGTGCAATAGAACCTCAGAGTTGTCTTAATTTGCATTTTTCTGTTTCTTTTTCTTTTCTTTTCTTTTTTCCCCCGGGGGCAATTGGGGTTAAATGACTTGCCCAGATCTAGAAACTGTAAAGTGTCTGAGGTCAGATTTGAACTCAGGTCCTCCTGACTTTTGGGCTGGTGCTCTATCCAATACACCACCTACCTGCCCCTTAATTTTTATTTTTCTAATCAAAAGTGATTTAGAGCATTTTTTTCATGACTAGAAATGACTTTAATTTCTTCTTCTGGAAAATTGTCTGTTCATATGATTTGACTATTAATACAAGAATGATTTGTAATTTTATAAATTTAAGTCAATTCTCTATATATTTTAGAAAAGGAAGCCTTTTTAACAACCCTTGGATATAAAAAAAATTTCGCAGTTTTCTGCTTCTTTTCTAAATTTGACTGCATTGGTTTCATTTATACAAAATCTTTTTAATTTAATATAACCAAAATTATCTGTTTTGAATTTCACAATGTTCTCTCATTCATATTTGGCCATAAATTCTTTCCTTCTCCACATATATAAAAAGACTATCCCTTGTTTTCCTAATTTGTTTATAATATCTTTATGTCTAAATCATTAACCAATTTGAAACTTGTCTTGGTGTAGAATGTTGGATATTGGTCAATGAATAGTTTCTGTCATACAATTTTTTAAATTTTCTCAGCATTTTTTTAATCAAAGTTCTTATCCCAAAAGCTAGAGGCTTTGAGTTTGTCAAACACTAGATTTCTAGTTACTGACTATCATATCTTATGAATCTAACCTATTTCACTGATCTATACTCTACTTTTTAGCTAGTACCAAATGGTTTTGATGATCACTGCTTTATAATATAGTTTTAGTTTGGTACAGATAGGCTACATTTATTTGCATTTTTAAAAAATTAATTCCCTTGAAAGTCTTGATCATTTGCCCTTCCAGATGAACTTTGTGATTATTTTCTCTAGCACTGTAATTTCTTAGCAATTTGATTGGTATGGAACTGGATAAGTAGATTAATTTAGCTAGAATTGCCATTTTTATCATATTAACCCAGCCTATCCATGAACACTTGATAGTCTTTCAACTGAGTAGAGTTAACTTTACTTGTGTGGAAAGTGTTTTGTAATTGGGTTCATATGGTTTACTGGCTTTATCTTGAGAATAAACTACCAAAAAAAATTTTTTTTGTGTACAGTCATTTTAAATGAAATTTCTTTTTCTATCTATTGCTGCTGGACTTTGTTGATACAATATTAAAATGTTGATGATTTATGTAGATTTATTTTGTATCCTGCAACTTTGATCAAGTTGTTAATTGTTTCTCATAATTTTCAGTTGATTCTCTAGGATTCCCTAAATATACCATCATCTCATCTGCACATAGTGATAATTTTAATAAATTTGATAAGTAGATAATGAGATGTCCTCATTATCTACATTAATTCCTTCAATGTCTTTTTCTTCTTTTATTGCTAAAGCTAACATTTCTAATGCAATGATAACGGTTATAGTGTACAACTATTACACCCCTGATCTTATTGAGAATACTTCTAGTATATCCCCATTACATATCATGCTTGCTGATGGTTTTGGTTACATGATACTTATCATTTTAAGGAAAACTCCATTCATTACTATACTTTCTGATTTTTTAATATGAATGGATATTTGTTTCATCAAATGCAAAATCCATCAGCAAGAGATAGAAAAAAAGTCTATTTAAAATTACTCTAGACAAAATAATGTACTTGGGGGGTCTACTTGCCAAGAGAAACCTAAGAACTATATAAACACAATTATAAAACATTTTTCACAAAAATAAAATCAGATCTAAACAAGTGGGATCTATCAATTGCTCATGCATAGATCCAGCTAATATAATAAAAACAACAATTCAGCCTCAATTGGTCTTCTTTTCAGTGCTATACCAATCAAACTGCCAAAAAATATTTTAGAGAACTAGAAAAAAATAAAAATAAAATTCATCTGGAAAAACAACAGGTCAATAATTTCAAGGAAATTAAAAAAAAAAAACAAATACAAAGGATGGTAGTTTTGCAATACCAAACCTAAAAGTATAGTATAAAACTTCAAAACCATTTGATACTGGCTAAGAAATATAGTGTTGCATCAATGCAATAGATTAGATACATGTGACACAAAAGTCAAGATCCATAGTAATCTAGTATTTGATAAATCACCAAACTACAGTTTTTGGAATAAGAACTCATTATTTGACAAAAATTTCTGGGAAAATGGGAAAATAATATATCAGAAACTTGGCGTAGATATACATTTCATTTCCCATACCAAAATAAAGGATGATATCATAAACAAATCACAAGAGCAAGGTATAATTTACCTCTCAGACTTTGGAAAAGGGAGGGATTTATGATCAAAGAAGAACGAGAGAACATTATGAAAGGCAAAATGCATAATTTTGGTTACATTAAATTAAAAATATTTTGTACTAACAAAACCAACAGAGACAAGATTAAAAGTAAAGCACATGGAGCAGAATCTATTATGCTTCAGGTGAAGTCAAAAAAGCAGGGGTAGCCATCCTTATCTCAGATCAAGCAAAAGCAAAGATTGATCTAATTAAAAGAGATAAGGAAGGAAACTTATCTTGCTTAAGGGTACTATAGAGAATGAAACAATATCAGTATTAAACATATATGCACCAAGTGGTATAGCATCTAACTTCCTTAAAGAAAAGCTAAGAGAGTTGCAAGAAGAAATAGACAGCAAAACTATAATAGTGGGAGATCTCAATCTTGCACTCTCAGATTTAGATAAATCAAATCACAAAACAAATAAGAAAGAAATTAAAGAGGTAAATAGAATATTAGAAAAATTAGGTATGATAGATCTCTGGAGAAAACTGAATGGTGACAGAAAGGAGTATAGTTTCTTCTCAGCAGTTCATGGAACCTACACAAAAATTGACCATATATTAGGACATAAAGACCTCAAAATTAAATGCAGGAAGGCAGAAATAGTAAATGCTTTTTTTTTCAGATCACAATGCAATAAAAACTACATTTAACAAAAAGTTAGGTGTAAATAGACCAAAAAGTAATTGGAAACTAAATAATCTCATCTTAAAGAATGATTGGGTGAAACAGCAAATTATAGACACAATTAATAATTTCACTCAAGATAATGACAACAATGAGACATCATATCAAAATTTATGGGATGCAGCCAAAGCAGTAATAGGGGAAATTTTATATCCTTAGAGGCTTACTTGAATAAAATAGAAAAAGAGAAGATCAATGAATTGGGCCTGGAACTTAAAAAGT
Source organism: Antechinus flavipes (assembly GCF_016432865.1). Taxonomy (NCBI): domain Eukaryota; kingdom Metazoa; phylum Chordata; class Mammalia; order Dasyuromorphia; family Dasyuridae; genus Antechinus; species Antechinus flavipes. Next base: position 571,111,840 of record NC_067398.1, on the reverse strand, counting down.
TAGAAAAAGACCAAATTAAAAACCCCCAATCAATTACTAAACTTGAAATTCTAAAATTAAAAGGAGAAATTAATAATATAGAAAGTAAAAAAAAAAAACTATTGAACTAATAAATAAAACTAAGAGTTGGTTTTATGAAAAAACCAATAAAATTGATAAACCTTTGGTAAATCTGATTAGAAAAAGGAGAGAAGGAAATAAAATTGGCAGTCTTAAAAATGAAAAAGGAGAACTTACCACTGATGAAGAGGAAATTAAAGAAATAATAAGGGGTTACTTTGCCCAACTTTATGCCAATAAATTTGATAACCTAAGTGAAATGGATGACTACTTCCAAAAATATAGGCTTCCCAGATTATCAGAGGAGGAAATAAATTGCTTAAATAGTCCCATTTCAGAAAAAGAAATAGAACAAGCTATTAATCAACTCCCTAAAAAAAAAAATCCCCAGGACCAGATAGATTTACATGTGAATTCTACCAAACATTCAAAGAACAATTAGCCCCAATGCTTTATAAACTATTTGAAAAAATAGGGAATGAAGGAGTCCTACCAAACTCCTTTTATGACACAGACATGGTACTGATACCTAAACCAGGTAGGTTGAAAACAGAGAAAGAAAATTATAGACCAATCTCCCTACTGAATATTGATGCTAAAATCTTAAATAAGATATTAGCAAAAAGACTACAGAAAATCATCCCCAGGATAATACATCATGATCAAGTAGGATTTATACCAGGAATGCAGGGCTGGTTCAATATTAGGAAAACTATCAATATAATTGGCCATATTAATAATCAAATTAACAAAAACCATATGATCATCTCAATAAATGCAGAAAAAGCATTTGATAAAATCCAACATCCATTCCTATTAAAAACTCTTGAGAGTATAGGAATAAATGGACTTTTCCTTAAAATAATCAGTAGCATCTATTTAAAACCAGCAGTAAGCATTATATGTAACAGGGACAAACTGCAACCATTCCCAATAAGATCAGGAGTAAAACAAGGTTGCTCACTATCACCATTACTATTTACTATTGTATTAGAAATGCTAGCTTTGGCAATAAGAGTTGAGAAAGAGATTAAAGGAATAAAAATAGGCAATGAGGAAACCAAATTATCACTCTTTGCTGATGATATGATGGTATACTTAGAAAACCCCAGAGATTCTACCAAAAAGTTATTAGAAACAATCTACACCTTCAGCAAAGTTGCAGGATATAAAATAAACCCACATAAGTCATCAGCATTCTTATATATCACTAACAAAACCCAACAGTTAGAGATACAAAAAGAAATTCCATTTAAAGTAACTACTGATTGTATAAAATATTTAGGAATCTATCTGCCAAGGGAAAATCTGAAACTTTATGAGCAAAACTACAAAACACTTTCCACACAAATTAAGTCTGATCTAACCAACTGGAAAAATATTAAATGCTCTTGGATTGGGTGAGCAAATATAATAAAGATGACAATACTACCTAAATTAATCTACTTATTTAGCGCTATACCAATCAGACTCCCAAAAAACTACTTTGATGAATTAGAAAAAATAACAACAAAGTTCATATGGAAAAACAAAAGGTCAAGAATTTCAAGGGAATTAATGAAAAAAAAATCAAATGAAGGTGGCCTAGCTGTACCAGATCTAAAATTATATTATAAAGCAGCAGTTACTAAAACCATCTGGTATTGGCTAAGAAATAGACTAGTTGATCAATGGAATAAGTTAGGTTCAAAGGACAAAACAGCCAATAACTTTAATAATATAGTGTTTGGCAAACCCAAAGACACCAGTTTCTGGGATAAGAATGCATTATTTGACAAAAATTGCTGGGAAAATTGGAAATCAGTATGGCAGAAACTAGGCATTGACCTACACTTAACACCGTACACCAAGATAAGGTCAAAATGGGTTCATGACCTAGGCATAAAGAATGAGATTATAAATAAATTGGAAGAGCATAGGATAGTTTACCTGTCAGAAGAGGGAGGAATTTATGACCAAAGAAGAACTAGAGATCACTATTGACCACAACATAGAAAATTTTGATTATATCAAATTGAAAAGTTTTTGTACAAACAAAACAAATGCAAACAAGATTAGAAGGGAAACAATAAACTGGGAAAACATTTTTACAATCAAAGGTTCTGATAAAGGCCTCATTTCCAAAATATATAGAGAACTGACCCTAATCTATAAGAAATCAAACCATTCTCCAATTGATAAATGGTCAAAGGATATGAACAGACAATTCTCAGACGAAGAAATTGAAACTATTTATAGACATATGAAAATATGCTCCAAATCATTATTAATCAGAGAAATGCAAATTAAGACAACTCTGAGATACCACTACACACCTGTCAGATTGGCTAGAATGACAGGGAAAGATAATGGGGAATGTTGGAGAGGATGTGGGAAAACAGGGACACTGATACATTGTTGGTGGAATTGTGAACACATCCAGCCATTCTGGAGAGCAATTTGGAACTATGCTCAAAAAGTTATCAAGCTGTGCATATCCTTTGATCCAGCAGTGTTTCTACTGGGCTTATACCCCAAAGAGATACTAAAGAAAGGAAAGGGACCTGTATGTGCCAAAATGTTTGTTGCAGCCCTGTTTATAGTGGCTAGAAGCTGGAAAATGAAAGGATGTCTATCAATTGGAGAATGGTTGAGTAAATTGTGGTATATGAACGTTATGGAATATTATTGTTCTGTAAGGAACGACCAGCAGGATGAATACAGAGAGGACTGGCGAGACTTACATGAACTGATGCTGAATGAAATGAGCAGAACCAGGAGATCATTATATACCTCAACAATGATACTATTTGAGGATGTATTCTGATGGAAGTGGACTTCTTTGATAAAGAGAGCCTTAATTGATCAAAGATGGACAGAAGCAGCTACACCCAGAGAAAGAACACTGGAAATGAATATAAACTGCTTGCATTTATGTTTTTCCTCCCAGGTTATTTATACCTTCTGAACTCAATTCTCCCTGTGCAACAAGAAAACTGTTTGGTTCTGCACACATATATTGTATCTAGGATATACTGCAACCCATTCAACATGTAAAGGACTCTTGCCATCTGGGGGAAGGGGTGGAGGGAGGGAGGGGAAAAATCGGAACAGAAATGAATGCAAGGGATAATGCTGTAAAAAATTATCCTGGCATGCGTTCTATCAATAAAAAATTATTAAAAAAAAAAAAGTAAAGCACAAAACCAGGAAAAATCCGTTACAGCCATTGTTTCTGATATGTGTCTCATTTCTAAAATATATAGAGAATTGTGTTAAATTTATAAGAATACAAGTCATTCCTCAATTGATAAATGGTCAAAGTAAATGAACAGAAAATTTACAGATGATGAAATTAAAGCCATCTATACTTATATGACAAATGTGCTAAATAACTATTAATTAGAGAAATGCAAATTAAAATAACTCAGGTACCAACTCACACTTCTCATATTGACTATGATAGAAAAAAATAATGATAAATGTTGGAGGAAAGTGGTAAAACTGAAACCCCAATGGTTCTCAGTTGGTGGAACCCAATTGATGGAATTTTGAAATGATCCAACAATTTTGGAGAGTAATTTGGAAATATGTCCAAAGGATTATAATACTCTTTGACCTAGTAATGTTCCCTACTGGTGGAAAAAGACCCACATGTGCAAAAATATTTGTAGCAGCTTTTTTTGTGGTAGCAAAGAATTGAGGAGATGCCCCTCAGTTGGGAATAGTGTCACCCAAAGGTAATGGAATATTATTTTTCTATAAAAAATGATGAAAAGGTTGATTTTAGAAAGGCCTGGAGAGAGTCACATGAACTGATGCTAAAGGAAAAAAAGCAGAGTCAGGAATGTGTTTCCTGTACACAATAATAGCAAGAATGTGCAACCATCAACTATGAAAGGCTTGGCTCTTCTCAGCGGTTCAGTGATCCAAAGCAATCACAGTAGACCTTGGGCAGAAAATACCATCTGCATCAAGAAAAAGAACTTATGGACAGTGAATGTAAATCAACATATGCTATGTTCATTTCTTTTTTCTGTTTTATTTTTTTATCTCTCCTGTGGTTTTTCCATTTTGTTCTGATTTTTCTCTCCCAACAGAATTCATAATAAAGTAATGTGTATCAAAAATAAATTTACCAGGAAAACATTTGCCAAATGCTTTTTCTACATTTATTCAGGTTACCATATGATTTCCATTGGTTTGGTTAATGATATTGTCAATTATGCTAATAGTTTTCCTAATATTGAACTAGCCCTGCATGCCTGGTATAAATCCTACTTGGTCATAATGTATTATCCTGTTAATAAGTTGTTGTAATCTCTTTGCTAACATATATATTTTTAAAATTTGCATCAATATTCATTAGATAAATTGGTCTGTGATTTGTTTTTTCTGCTTTGACCCAATGTAGTATAAGAAGCATATATCTTTCACAAAAGGAATTTGATAGAACTCGTTCTTCCCCTATTTTTCAAAAAAAAAGTTTAATATTGGAATTCAATGTTTTTTTTTTAATTTTGTATAATACTGAACTTTTTAAAGGAAGGATATTTTTGTATTAGGAAAGAACTGTGAATAAAATAGTTACCTATTAATCTAGAAGTGTCTAAACAAATTTAGCCATATGAATGTAGTAGTAGAAACTACTGTTTTGAAACTAACAATGAATATCAGTAAAAGAGAACTATGGAAAGATGTATAAATACCAAGTAAAGTAAGAAATAAGAAAACAATATGAACAATAACAACAATGTCAATGGAAAATAAAATAGCATAAAAATTAAAACTGAAAGCTGCAAAATTATCATGACTAAGCTTGATCCTAAAGAACAAGTATAAAAAAATTTTTCCTTCCCCAACTCTTAGTATAGGGTGAACCTATGAACATGAAACATCACATATACTGCAAGTTTTTGACATAGTGGTTAATTTGCTGAACTATTTTTGATCTTATAAAATTTGTCTTATAGGATAGCTCTCTGGAATAGAGATAGCAGAATGATATATAGTGGGGGATGTGCATGAGGTTAGAACAAAAACATTAAGCATTTATTTTGAAAAAGTCAACTTTCAAAAATTTTATTCAGAATTGCATATTTTTTTTTCATTTTTATCATCTTCATAAACTTTTATAAGTGTACAAAAGGCACATTACATCCCCCAATACTAACTGGTTTATAGCACTTCTTCTTGTATTTGAAATATATTTTTTTTCTTTTGGTATTTAATATGCTTTGCTATTCAGTATACATAGACAAATGCATGTGTACACACCCACTCACACCCCACCATTTTTTTTTACTCATTTCATTTCTAACTTTTTTGAGATTTACTCTTTTTTTCTATTTTGTTGATTATATAATGTCTTCTGTACTTGAAGCTTTTATTATATTTGATAAGTAGATAATGAGATGTCCTCATTATCTACATTAATTCCTTCAATGTCTTTTCTTCTTTTATTGCTAAAGCTAACATTTCTAATGCAATGATAACGGTTATAGTGTACAACTATTACACCCCTGATCTTATTGAGAATACTTCTAGTATATCCCCATTACATATCATGCTTGCTGATGGTTTTGGTTACATGATACTTATCATTTTAAGGAAAACTCCATTCATTACTATACTTTCTGATTTTTTAATATGAATGGATATTTGTTTCATCAAATGCAAAATCCATCAGCAAGAGATAGAAAAAAAGTCTATTTAAAATTACTCTAGACAAAATAATGTACTTGGGGGGTCTACTTGCCAAGAGAAACCTAAGAACTATATAAACACAATTATAAAACATTTTTCACAAAAATAAAATCAGATATAAACAAGTGGGATCTATCAATTGCTCATGCATAGATCCAGCTAATATAATAAAAACGACAATTCAGCCTCAATTGGTCTTCTTTTCAGTGCTATACCAATCAAACTGCCAAAAAATATTTTAGAGAACTAGAAAAAAATAAAAATAAAATTCATCTGGAAAAACAACAGGTCAAGAATTTCAAGGAAATTAAAAAAAAAAAAACAAATACAAAGGATGGTAGTTTTGCAATACCAAACCTAAAAGTATAGTATAAAACTTCAAAACCATTTGATACTGGCTAAGAAATATAGTGTTGCATCAATGCAATAGATTAGATACATGTGACACAAAAGTCAAGATCCATAGTAATCTAGTATTTGATAAATCACCAAACTACAGTTTTTGGAATAAGAACTCATTATTTGACAAAAATTTCTGGGAAAATGGGAAAATAATATATCAGAAACTTGGCGTAGATATACATTTCATTTCCCATACCAAAATAAAGGATGATATCATAAACAAATCACAAGAGCAAGGTATAATTTACCTCTCAGACTTTGGAAAAGGAGGGATTTATGATCAAAGAAGAACGAGAGAACATTATGAAAGGCAAAATGCATAATTTTGGTTACATTAAATTAAAAATATTTTGTACTAACAAAACCAACAGAGACAAGATTAAAAGTAAAGCACATGGAGCAGAATCTATTATGCTTCAGGTGAAGTCAAAAAAGCAGGGGTAGCCATCCTTATCTCAGATCAAGCAAAAGCAAAGATTGATCTAATTAAAAGAGATAAGGAAGGAAACTATATCTTGCTTAAGGGTACTATAGAGAATGAAACAATATCAGTATTAAACATATATGCACCAAGTGGTATAGCATCTAACTTCCTTAAAGAAAAGCTAAGAGAGTTGCGAGAAGAAATAGACAGCAAAACTATAATAGTGGGAGATCTCAATCTTGCACTCTCAGATTTAGATAAATCAAATCACAAAACAAATAAGAAAGAAATTAAAGAGGTAAATAGAATATTAGAAAAATTAGGTATGATAGATCTCTGGAGAAAACTGAATGGTGACAGAAAGGAGTATAGTTTCTTCTCAGCAGTTCATGGAACCTACACAAAAATTGACCATATATTAGGACATAAAGACCTCAAAATTAAATGCAGGAAGGCAGAAATAGTAAATGCTTTTTTTTCAGATCACAACGCAATAAAAACTACATTTAACAAAAAGTTAGGTGTAAATAGACCAAAAAGTAATTGGAAACTAAATAATCTCATCTTAAAGAATGATTGGGTGAAACAGCAAATTATAGACACAATTAATAATTTCACTCAAGATAATGACAACAATGAGACATCATATCAAAATTTATGGGATGCAGCCAAAGCAGTAATAGGGGAAATTTTATATCCTTAGAGGCTTACTTGAATAAAATAGAAAAAGAGAAGATCAATGAATTGGGCCTGGAACTTAAAAAGTTAGAAAAAGACCAAATTAAAAACCCCCAATCACTTACTAAACTTGAAATTCTAAAATTAAAAGGAGAAATTAATAATATAGAAAGTAAAAAAAAAAAAAAACTATTGAACTAATAAATAAAACTAAGAGTTGGTTTTATGAAAAAACCAATAAAATTGATAAACCTTTGGTAAATCTGATTAGAAAAAGGAGAGAAGGAAATCAAATTGGCAGTCTTAAAAATGAAAAAGGAGAACTTACCACTGATGAAGAGGAAATTAAAGAAATAATAAGGGGTTACTTTGCCCAACTTTATGCCAATAAATTTGATAACCTAAGTGAAATGGATGACTACTTCCAAAAATATAGGCTTCCCAGATTATCAGAGGAGGAAGTAAATTGCTTAAATAGTCCCATTTCAGAAAAAGAAATAGAACAAGCTATTAATCAACTCCCTAAAAAAAAAAATCCCCAGGACCAGATAGATTTACATGTGAATTCTACCAAACATTCAAAGAACAATTAGCCCCAATGCTTTATAAACTATTTGAAAAAATAGGGAATGAAGGAGTCCTACCAAACTCCTTTTATGACACAGTATCCTTGTGCTGAAACCAATGGGTTGCAGGGGAGCTCTATTTGACTCCCTGTACCCTGTACCTGCCACTAGACCTCAACTAAACCCTAATTTCATATTTCATATCTAGATCTCATCAATATCTGCCTGAAAACTAGATCAATTTAACACTATCTCCCTCCCTTACCCTTCCCAAAAAATAAGTCAAGGAAATTACTTAAATTTTAGAAAAGCTGCATATGATAGATATCTGGAGAAAACTGAATGGAAATTTAAAAAAAGGAATAGCAAGTTATACATAACAGATTTGAAGTTACATGTGCAATCATCTTTTTTTGGTTCTATGTTATGGATTTTCTGTGTTCTATGTTATTAAAAATAAAATATAATTTAAAATTTGATATCTTCTTTAAAAATTCATAATGAATTTCAGGAAGTTACATCATTATTAAATGATCTCTTCAGAAGAGAATTCTGAAAAGATGGTGGAGTAGGTACATAAATGACAAGCTCTTCAGATTCCCCCCACAAACAGAACAAATTTGTACCCCTGTGTGAACATAGAGTGGTGAAAAATCCAAAACACTCCTCCAAGTATAACCCAATAAGATCTTAAGAGAGCCCTCAGGTGGGCATTAACCTCTGAGTTAGCTCCACAGAATCCCAAAGTGGGGAGCTCTGAGGTTTGCTGTGTTTGGCTGGAGCCTCAGCAGGAACCACAGAAACTTTTACCTACCAGAAAGCTTGAAGAGTCAGGAATTTGAATCTGAGAAGACTGAGGAACACTCTGTTGATTGGGAAGTTAAAAAAAAGGCTTCTTCTAACCCAAAATGTCATGTCAAAAGGCAGAGAGAATTTGTAAAGGCCTCAAAAAAGAATTTAAACATCAAATGAGAGACACTGAGGAAAAACTTAAATAAAATAAAAGACATCCATGAAAAACAAGATAATGAAAAAAGTTAACCAACTAGAAAAGAAGATATAGAGTCTCAAAAGTGAAAATAACACTTTGAAAATTAGAATTGGGCAAGGGGAAGCCAATGAAGCTATGAGAAACCAAAAAAATAATAAAACCATTTATAAAGAATGAAAAACAGAATAAGAAACTTCTTATAAGAAAAATAACAGATCTAGAAGCTGGAAAATGAATGGATGCTCATCAATTGGAGAATGGTTGGGTAAATTGTGGTATATGAATGTTATGGAATATTATTGTTCTGTAAGAAATGACCAGCAGGATGAATACAGAGAAGACTGGCGAGACTTACATGAACTGATGCTGAGTAAAATGAGCAGAACCAGGAGATCATTATATACCTCAACAATGATACTGTATGAGGATGTATTCTGATGGAAGTGGATCTCTTCGATAAAGAGATCTAATTCAGGTTCAATTGATCAAACATGGACAGGAGCAGCTACACCCAAAGAAAGAACACTGGGAAATGAATATAAACTGCTTGCATTTTTGTTTTTCTTCCCAGGTTATTTATGCCTTCTCAATCCAATTCTCCCTGTGCAACAAGAGAACAGTTTGGTACTGCACACATATATTGTATCTAGGATATTCTGTAACCTATTTAACATGTAAAGGACTGCTTGCCATCTGGGGGAGGGAGGGAGGGGAAAAATCGAAAACAGAAGTGAGTGCAAGGGATAATGTTGTAAAAAATTTCCCTGGCATGGGTTTTGTCAATAAAGTTATTTAAAAATTAAAAAAAAAAAGAAAAACAACAGATCTGAAGAATAGATCAAGAAGAGAAAATATAAGACTAACTGAACTATCTAAAAGCTGTGACCAAAAAAGCAAAAAAAAAAGAAAAGAAAAAGAAAAAGAATCAAGCCTGACAAAATAATCCAAGAAAATTGTACGTGAGGTGAAAGTAGAACTTGAAGAAAGTATACTAATCACTACCTCAAAGAGATTCTTTTTGGAAAACACAGAGAAATATTATTGCCAAATTTCAAAACCCCCATATCAAAGAGAAAATTTTGCATGAATTGAAAAAAAAATTCAAATATGCCGGAGTTACAAGTAGAATTGCATAGAACTTAGCAACAGCCACTATAAAAGATCACAAATCCTGGAATCATGTATACTAGTCATCAAAAAAACTAGCTTTGCAGTCAAAAACATCATATCTATCATAATATTGAATGAAAGGCAAGAAGTGGGCAGTCAGTGAACGTATAGATTTTCAGAACTTTCAATCAAACCAAATCTCAATAGAAAATTTAACATACAAATTTAACATGTCAAAGATCAATTTCAAGGAACTAAAATGGACAAATTATTTATATTTTTCATGGAAATGTATGCCTTATGTTCAAGATTGGCATCAGTAATTGAGTGGCTGACAAGAAAATTTATATAAATGATGTGCATAGGAAGAATAAACACAGAGACATTAGAGGGGAGAGGAGGGCTTGAAGTTCTGAAAACCTACTCACATCAGCAATGGGTCAAATAGATAACAATGTATGTATACCATCAAAGAGATAGCACATTCCAAAATCTATAAAGAAATAAGGGAGGAGGGATGGGCAGAGGGGGATGAAAAGAGTTGGAGAAGAAGACAAGAGAGAAACGCATGGGTGGGGGTAGATTAAATAATAGCAAGGCATGTTATAGAGTAAAATTAAATTTAAAGAGTTAGCAGGGATAGAAAAAAGAAATATACAGAAATACCACAGCAAAGATCAGGCGTCAAATTTATTTTAAAAAATAAAGCATGACTACTAATTATTGATCTTAAGAAAAAGTCAAATTTAAATGTTTCATCAAGAGAAAAATCTACATTGTCAGCTATGCAAATAATATTTAAAATGCATATTTACATATATGTAAATATGTATGTATATGTATTTGTGTTTGAGTATATATGGATGTGTATGCATGTAGCTCTATGTATGTGCATATAAAGATATATGTATGTAGGTATGTGGATGGGTGTGAATGTGTATATACATAATTTGTGTGTATATGTGTGTATATAATTGTATATATCTATTAAATACATCTGTGCTTAATCACAGCCTGCTTGATGTATGTGAGAGGAATGAAAGGGGGAAAAAAGGAATAAAGTAAACAAATATGCACAGCAGAGAAGAAAAGAAGAACTTATGAAAAAAGAAAAAAGAGTAGATAAAAAATTAGATACACAACTTAAAAAGAACTAGAAAAAGAAAAAAATCTCAATTAAATGATAATTTTTTAAAATCAAAGGGGAGATTAATAAAACTCAAAACATTTGAACAATTAAACAAAATTAATAGCTGGCTTTATGAAAAAACAATAAACTAGACAAACCATTTGTTAATTTGATTTCAAAAAAGGAAAAGAAAACAACCAAATTACACTAATTAAGATGTAATTAAAGCCATTTAAGGAGTTATTTTGTTCAATTATATCCCAGTAAAATTGACATTCTGAGAAAAATTATAAAAATTTACAAAACTATAATTGTGCAGTTCAACATAAGAAGAAATAAAATATTATCATAGAAAAAGAAATCAAATAAGTCATCAATGATTTCCCTAAGTAAAAAAGACACAGGACCAGTAGGATTCACAAGTGAATTCTACCAAACATTTAAGAACTGGTTAATTCTAATACCATAAAAAAATATTTGGGAAACAATAGGTAAAGAAAGAGCTCTAACAAATTTCTTTTTTGACACAAATATGGTTTTAATATGTAAACCAGTGAGAATGAAAACAGAAAGATACTTATGGATTAATGTTCTTAATGAATATTGAAGAAAAATTTAAATCAAACAGCAACTGTTTAATAGTGATATTTAACAAAAGTTCTATGGTCTGATTAGGTGGAATAATAGCAAAAAATCAGGACTAGTTCAAAAGCATAATTGACTATATCAATAAGAAAACAACAAAAATCATATGAATATATCAATGGATGTAAAAGAAGCTTCTGAGAAAGTACAAAATCCATGTCCATTAATAGCTATAAAAATGTAAGAATAAATCAAGTACTTATTAAAATTAAAAGTAGTATCCATCTAAAACCAAAAGAAAGCATTATCCATAATGGGAATCAGTCTGACATCTTATCAATTGTGGTAAAGCAAAGATGGTCATTGATCACCACTACTCTTCAACAGAATATTAGAAATGCTAGCTATGCCAAAAAGACAAGAAAAAGAAATGAAAGGAATAAAAAAAGTCAATGAGTAATAAAAAAAAAACCCTTATCACTCTTTGCAGATGATATGATAGTATAATTATAGAATCTACTAAAACTTAATTGAAATAATAACAACTTTAAACATTTTTTAAAAAACTTTAAAAAGTTGTTTAAAAGTTGCAGCATATAAAATAAATCCACATAAATTATCATAAATTCTATGTACTGCATACAAAACCCAGCAGCAAGAAGTGAAAAAATCCCATTTAAAATCATGACAGAAAATATAAAATACTTGGGAGTCTACTTGACCAGACAAACTCAAGAACTACATGAAGATAAATACAAAACACAAAAACTTAGCTCTAAATAACTTGAAGTATAATTGTTCATGGGCAGACTGAGTCAATATATTAAAAAGAAAATTCTTCCAAAGTTAATTTACTTATTCAGCATTGCACCAAATTGTTTTATATAGAACTGGAGCAAATAATAAGAAAATGGATCTGGAAGAAAAATAGGTCAAGAATATTTGGGAATTAATGAGAAAAAAATATGAAGGAAGACAACATTACCAGATTTCAAAATATCTTACAAAGCAATAATCATCAGAATAATCTGGCACTGCCTAAAAAACAAAATGTGGATCAGGAGAATAGATTAGATACACAATACACAGTAGTAAAGTGTTAGAGTTCAAATGTTGGAGTTCTTGTTCTTCTCAAGGCACAGCCGGTTTAGAGGCTTAGAGCCCTTCGGATGTCTCCAAATCCAAAGGTTCTGTCCTTCAGCCTCTGCCTCTGCTTTCTTCAGCCTCCAACCAACACAGAGATGGAATGTCTCTCTTGTCTCCTTCTGGGGAGCCCAGCCACCAACTACAGTGGTGTGAGATGAAGATGAATCTGGTTGTCCACTGAACTCTCCACTCGTAGCTTCTTCCTCTGGAAACCCTTCGTCTGCCACCAGAGTCGCTCCTCTCAAGTCCAGCTGAACTCTCTTCTGCGACCAGCCAGCCAAGAGGAAAAAATGTCTTCTGGAATGGCTGTCTCGCCTTATATGTGAATCTTCTGAGAGAATGGGATTATGGGTTTTCTCCCATAGTGCTCTCTGGCCCAAAGAGCTTTAAGGTAGGTGTGGACTCCCTTGAAGTTAGAAAGTGTACTTTGTGAAGCTAGCATACTTGTGGACTCCAATGAGTAAAGGTGTGAACACAAGCCTTGTATTAATTAGTTCTACTTAGTACCTTGTTTCAGGTTCTGGCCAAAATCTTCTTGTAAGATTAGATCAACTCTAATTAGTTAGCAGTTAGTAAGGAGTCCAACAGTAAAGGATTAAAGAAATGTATTATCTGATAAAAATGTGGATTAGGAGAATAGATTAGGTACACAATACACAGTAGTAAAGATTAAAGGAATGTAGTATCTGATAAACTCATAAGACCCCAGCTTTTCAATTAAGAATTCATCATATTACCTCCAAAATATTTGAGAAGAAAACTGGAAAATAGTTTGACAGAAACTAGCCATAGACTAAGATCTCACATTGCTTATCAAGTTAATATCAAAAGGGATCCATGATTTAGATATGAAGACTAATGCCATAAGCCACTTACTTAGAGGAGAATGGAAAAAGTGTACCTATGAATAAGGCACTTGTATCTATGAATAAGGAAAGAGTTGATGACAAAACAAGATATACAAAAAGGATATGGGAAGTGAAATAGATAAATCGGATTACAGCAAATTAAAAAATGGTTTTGTGCAAATCAAGCTAATGCAGCCATAATTAAAAGAAAAGTAGGAAACTAGGAAAAATTTGCCATGTTTCTTTTATAAAAATTTTCTCATTTCTCAAATATAGGGGAAAATGAGCCAAATAAAAATACAAGCCATCCTCCAATGGTCAAAAATATGACCAGGCAACATTCAGAAGAAGAAATTAAATAAAAAGTCACATTTAAAAAGTGTTATAAATCACCTTCGACTACAGAAATAAAAATTAAAACAGCTATGAGATGCCACCTCATACCTCTCAGGTTAGTCTTGTTATGATTAACTGTAAATGACTTCACCACTATAAGCAAATAGAATAACAAATTTCTATAATGAAAAATCCTATCCACCTTTAGAATGAGAACTAATAAATTCTAATTGAAGCATACTTTTATGTTTTTTCTTTATTTTTTTCCTTTTTTGTGTTTTCTTTTGTAACAGTAATATTAAACTATGTTAGGCATGACTTCATATGTGTTGTGATCTAGTTCAGATGGATCTGAATCGGTCCCTGTTCGGGCGCCAAAATGTGGTGAGCTTTTTCTTCTCAAAATACAGCCAGGTGATAAAAGTTCAGATCTTTTATTATCTCCAATATAGCCCGGTTAGCTTAGAGGCCTATCTCTCTGCTTGGTTCCAAGAGCTCTCTCCAAATGTCTTTAAATCCAAAGGTCTGGTCCTTCAGCCTCTGCCTCTGCTTTCTTCAGCCTCCAGCCAGCTCCAGTCTTCATGTCATTCCGGTGAAATCTCGACTTGTAGTGTCTTCCTCTGAAGAACTTCTTCGACTGGCCCATTGGCCTATTTATGCTCCTTACAGAGAGAGGGATTATGGGTTTTCTCCCATAGTGCTCTCTGGTCCAAAGAGCTTCAAGGGAGGTATGAACTCATTGAACTCCAATGAGTAAAGGTGTGAACACAAGCCTTGTATTAATTAGTTCTACTTAGTACCTTGTTTCAGGTTCTACCCAAAACATCTTCTTGTAAGATTAGATCAACTCTAATTAGTTAGCAGTTAGTAAGGATTCCAACATTTCCCCCTTTCTTTTGTTAGATGAAAACACCAAAGGAAATAGGAAATCTAATCAGATTAGTGGGTTTCTGAAGGGGTACACATAAATCCATCAACATGGGCCAGAACTTTGTAACCAATATACATGGTATACATAAATCCATCAATATGGGAGGCATTATACATAATTTACATAAGCACATAGCAATATAACACAGGCTAGTAGTAATGTAACAACATGAATCAACCTGAAGATTTACACATGTCCATAAGTCCTAGAAATAGTCCATAAGCAATCCATTGTCCATTAGTTCATGTGCCAGGAATCTAATAATTCCTGTAAGCTCTGAAGTACTGCAAAAGGTCTCATCAACAATTTTTCATCTCAGGGAACCCAATGATTCTTGCTGGTTTTTCAAGAACTAAAACAGTTTCATCTTGTGTTAGGAAATCCAATGATTCCTGAATATTTTAAAAGTCTTTTTAACAGTCTCCTTGTCAGCCATTTGATTCTTTCTCCATCTGTGGAAATATAAGCAGATCCTCTTCCCCAAGCAGTTAATCTATCTAATTCTCTTCTATTTACCACTTTTGGGATTTCTCCTCATCATCTGGTAATTACATTGGAGCTGTTTGCATTGGATATTGTCTTGTTGTCTTAAAAGGCCTGTATTCTTCCCAACTGTAATCCTGATTGCTTTTCTGTTGGTTGATGACATCAGAGTTCTGAATTTCTAAAGTCTCTCTGGGTGTAACCTCAGCTGCTATCATGCCCCACCTGTCCTTTGATTGATACTTTAGAGCTGGGCCCTGCCTCTCATTCCTCTGGGTCGATATACATTTAGAGGCCCAGTGAAAGCCTCGGTTACATTTTGGACATGGGGTTTTGGGTTTTCTCTCACCCTGTCTTCTCACTCTATCTCCATATCTACAATGAGCTCTCAAATGTCCAATTTTTCCGCACTGAAAACATCGACGAGTTTCTCTAGAATTCCTCTGCCAAGAAGGACCTTGTCTTTCCATGTTCATCATAGTCTGGGCATAATAAGCATTTGTGCCCACTGTGGCACAGCGTCTAATGATTTCTTCTAAAGGAGCATTTTTGTCTAGCCCCCATATAATTCTCTTGCAAATCTCATTGGCATTTTCCTTAGCCAAATGTCTAGTCATTATTTCTGTTGCTACATTGTCTCCAATGGTTCTTATTACAGCTGTTTGTAAACGTCCCACAAAATCTGCAAAAGGTTCATTAGGACCTTGCTCTATTTTTGTGAAAGCATTATTTCCATCTTTCTGTCCAGGGAGAGAATTCCAAGCTTTTATTGCAGCCTTAGAAATTTGCTCATACACTATTATGGGATAATAAATCTGTTCTGAACTCTCTGCATACTGACCTTGACCAGCTAGTTGGTCAAAAGTGATTTGTCCAATAGTTCCTGTTTGCCTTTTGCATTGGGCTTGAATCCTACATAATTCATGAAACTCCAAAAGCCACAATAAATTTTGTCCCGGTTCTAGACATGTTTTAGCAATGGATTTCCAGTCATTCGGGGTTAGGATTTCATAAAACAAATTATCCAGTAACATCTTCACATAAGATGATGTAGCCCCATAAAGAGTGCAACCCTTTTTCAAATCTTTAATTTTTCCCAAATTAAAAGGAGTGTATTTTCTCTCTTTTTGACCTGAGGAGTTGAGCTCTTCAATCACAGGATATGCATTTATAAAATCAGATATATCTTCTCCTTCATTTTTTGCTTTAATTAATGCTTTTTCTAATCTTGTCAAATTCTGCTTTACAGGAGAAGCTGACTGTGTTTCTGTCTCTCTCCCTCCCCCTTGTTCCACACATGAAGGGTTAATTGCAGGGGGAGGGTCATGAGATGTGGAATCATCTAATTCCTCCTGCTGTGAAGTATCATACTCAGAATTGTAATTAACTCCATTCTCATCTGATTCGTCCTCCTTTTCACCCAGTAAAGTTGGTACTTCTTCCTCCTGTACTTTCCTTTTCATCATTCTATCACTTAAATAACTTCTTATAGCCAATTGTATTACATTATATGTATTAATTATTGAGTTAGGCCCATTTTTATCATAGAATTGACAAAGATCCTTTCCAATCAATTTCCATTCATTTAGATCTAATTCCTTATCAAGAGAGAAACAAGGACATATGTCCTTTACAGTTTGTAAAAGTTCAGTGATTTGCTGTAAACTTATAATTAAACCTTGGCTTTCCATAACTTTGACAATGCTCTCTAAACATTTTCCTTGAACAGAAACAGGCTGTTTTCTAAATATCTGTCCCATCTTAGATGAAATTCTACTTTAACTCTTCTAACAAAATTTCTTTGTTGCACTCACCCTAATTTCTGGGTTGAAGAGTCTTTTCCACTGGATCAGGATCAGAGGCTTTTCCACTTGAATTAGGATCGTAGCTTTTCCACTGAAATCCACTGAGGGGTCTGTTAGTCCCACGTTCAGGGCGCCAAAATGTTGTGATCTAGTTCAGATGGATCTGAATCGGTCCCTGTTCGGGCGCCAAAATGTGGTGAGCTTTTTCTTCTCAAAATACAGCCAGGTGATAAAAGTTCAGATCTTTTATTATCTCCAATATAGCCCGGTTAGCTTAGAGGCCTATCTCTCTGCTTGGTTCCAAGAGCTCTCTCCAAATGTCTTTAAATCCAAAGGTCTGGTCCTTCAGCCTCTGCCTCTGCTTTCTTCAGCCTCCAGCCAGCTCCACTCTTCACTCGGTGAAATCTCAACTTGTAGTGTCTTCCTCTGAAGAACTTCTTCGACTAGCCCATTGGCCTATTTATGCTCCTTACAGAGAGAGGGATTATGGGTTTTCTCCCATAGTGCTCTCTGGTCCAAAGAGCTTCAAGGGAGGTATGAACTCATTGAACTCCAATGAGTAAAGGTGTGAACACAAGCCTTGTATTAATTAGTTCTACTTAGTACCTTGTTTCAGGTTCTACCCAAAACATCTTCTTGTAAGATTAGATCAACTCTAATTAGTTAGCAGTTAGTAAGGATTCCAACAATATGATTAATTTGTATTGCATTACTAGCCTTCTTGATGGATAGGAAAGAGGTGGGAGGGAGAGAGAGATTTGGGAATGCAAAGTTAAAAAGAAATAAATTAAATTATTTTAAAAGTATAATTAGGAGTTTTAAATCAACTAAATTAAAAGGTTTTTAAAGGCAAAAATACAAGTATGTTGCACAGACCCCAAATCTGTAAAACTCAAGTCACTGTGGAAAGAAAGGGTGCTGCAATAGGATTTTGTTTTGCCTTAAACTACTTTGAAAGCACTGAAAGTTTGTAGGTCTCCAGCGTGAGTTGTCTCTCAAAACTTCGATTAACATAATACTCAATAGCCCCAAGAAATCATCAGTGGGATTAGTTTAGCCATTCCTGCCAGAAGTGTACAGAAGTTGTCACTTAGATTTTGTCAAAATATACTAAACATGCAGGAAATATATTAAAAGAAGGAGAGAAAAATAAAGAATACCATCTATTGTGCTGATATAGATCATCAAGTCATAAATTGAGAAAAATAATTATTATAAAACATTTTCAAGTATGGGGCCCACAAAGTGAAACAAATATTTCCCTGACTGTCCTGTACATATTTTATGTAAGAAGAGTCTGCCATATGCCTAGACCTTTAGTGGAAGTTTGGTATATATATGTCTAGACCATGTAAAAATGGCATAATCTATGTGCATTATGCCATATTTGAAGTTCCAAGCATTTGCCAAGATGATACTACATTTTGAAATCCCACTGTAATTATATAATTATATAATTCCTCTTCTGGACAAAAAAAAAGTTTCATTTTGCCTAACTTTTAAAATGCAAAGTCTTACGTCTGGTTCCTGTGAAAGCTTTATTTCTCTCTACTTCTTTTTCTCTCTTTTTTAAATTAAAGCTTTTTATTGTAAAAACATATTGACAGATACATTTTCAACACTGACCCTCGCATAGCCCTGTGCTCCCCAAATTTTCCCCTCCTCTCCTCACTCCTTCCCCTAGATGACAAGCAATCCAATATATCCAATATATTTTATACATATTAAAATATGTTAAATCCAATACATGTAAACATATTTATACAATTATCTTGCTGCATAAGAAAAATCAGATCAAAAAGGAAAGAAACTGAGTAAGAAAATAAAATGCAAGTAAACAAACAAAAACAAAAAAAGTGAGAATGTTACTGTTATGGGCCAGAACTCTGAATTTGAAACAAGGATCCTTATGAGGTGCTAATTCAGTGGAATTGATGAGACAATGGTTATCTAGTTTAGCATGGTGATTAATAGTTCTCTAAGTTCAGTATGATTGATTTAATTTTACAACAATAATGGTTTCCTAGAGATGTAATGATTGGTTTATACTCAGTGTACAACATATAAGCTGAGACAAACTCAGTCAGAAGAAGAAGAAGGGATTCAATTCCGTCTTCATCAGCCTTGTGGTGGTGGCCTATCTTCCTGCATTTTCTCCACTGAAACCAAGTCCTATCTGAAAGCTAAGAGAAAGTTAACTAAGCACTAGGTGAAGGAGACAATCAAGGATGTAGACTCTAACACCTGTCTATTCTTGTGGTCTTGTGGTCTACTGAAAAGAAGGCTGCCCCAAAGACCTCCAGAAAACCACCAAGAACACTACATGTTATGTTGTGATCCACACTCAGTTGAGTTGCCCCAAAAAAGCATCCCCCAAAAATATAGTTTTGCTATTTCTTTTTGCATCTCTCTTAACTTCTCTTTTAGGAATGTGGATGCTATACCAATTGATGCATATATGTTTAGTATTGATATTGCCTCATTATCCATGGTACACTTTAGGAAGATATAGTTTACTTCTCTTTTAATTAATTCCATCTTTGCTTTTACTTGATCTGAGATCAGGATCACTACCTCTGTTTCTTTGTTGTTGTTGTTTTTATTTCATCAGAAGCATAGTAAGTTCTGTTTTAGCCCTTTACCTTTATTCTGTATTTATTAATTTGCTTTAAATGTGTTTCTTGTAAACATATTGTAGGATTCTGTTTTTTAATCCAGTCTTCTATCTCCTTCTATTTTATGGGAGAGTTCATCCCATTCACACTCACAGTTAAAATAACTAATTCTTTATTTTCCCACCAACTTATTTGCCCTAAGTTATGCTTTCCCCCCCTTTTTTCCTTGCCCCCTTCCTTCCTCCTCAGTGTACTATTTCTGACTACCACCTCCTTTAAACAGTCTTCCCCTTTTAGAGCCCTTCCCTTTTCTTATACCTGTTCCCTATTACTTCTGTTTTTTCTTCTATTAGCCTTCCCCTTTTTTTTCCCTCTTTCTCCTCCAACTTTCCTTTAAGATGAAACAAGTTTCTCTGTGAAACCAAATATTGTAGAGGGCAGCAGATAGTGGGGGAACTCTGGGTAAGGTATAAGACCCCTTAGCCCAGAGGAATCCTGCTGATAATATCTGATTTGGTTCCCCATTTCCCTTGGTGTTCACAACTTTTCCTGAGAAGTCAAAGAGGGCATGACCATCTGTGTTCTACTTGAAGCAAGGATAATTACAGCAGGGTGTTAACTTAGTGGAACTGTTAAGATGATGGTTCTCTAGTTCACATATATACACAATACTTAGCATGATGATATAATGGTTCTCTAGTTCACACATATTCAGTATGCTATAATGATGTAATTGTATTAAGATATACAAAGGCTGAGAAGGACTGAAAATGAGACATTCCATCTTTGACCATCCCCCTTGTGGCTCTCCTGCCTCCTGTACACCTCTACTAAGATTAAGACAGGGTCAGCTACAACAGACACAGACTGAAGAAGACAATAAATATTTTAGCCATCCTCATTTTTAACTTGGTGTTGTAGTTCTGAAATTTAGCCCTGATCTTCCTTGGTGTTTTCATTTTGGGGTCTCTTTCAGGAGGTGATTGGTGAATTCTTTCAATGGTTATTTTACCTTCTGCTTCTAGGACATCAAGACAATTTTCCTCTATGATTTCCTGTAAGATAATGTCTAGGGACATTTTTTTTCTTAAAAAAAGCTTTAAGGAAGTCCAATAATCATTAGATTGTTTCTTCTCTTAGATCTACTTTCCAGGTCAGTTGCTTTTCCTAGGAGATATTTCATATGTTCTTCTATTTTTTTTTTTTTTTTAATTTTGCTTCACTGATTCTTGAAGTCTATTGACTCATTCACTTCTGTTTGTTCAGTTCCAATTTTAGTGTATTATTCATTTCATCAAATCTATTTTGTAGGGAGTTATATGCTTTTCCCATTTCATCAAATCTATTTTGTAAGTTTTCTTCATATACTTTCTGCTTTGCCTTTTCCATACCTTTTTGCAAAGATCTCATTTTCTATCCCCATTTTTCATCTAACTCTCTCTTAAAATGGTTTTTGAAGATTTCAAGACACCCTTGTGAAATGGGGACCCACTAATATTTCCTTTTAGCACTTCATCTGGAGTTGGAATCTCCGTATTTGAGGTCTGTCCTCTGTCTCCCATAAAAGTTGTCTATGCTCAGAATTCTTTTTGATTTCTTATTAATTTTTTAAGGGTTGAGATCTGCTCTTAAGGCAAAGTAGCACAGCTACTCTAGTTTGCCTTGGGATGAGTGTTTCTGATTGACTTCTGGTGCTGGGTAATTACAGATAGTTGCTGAGGTCTTGCAGGGCTTAGCAGCTTTCAATTTTCCTTTTGTATTCACTTTTGGGTGTTTTACAGCAAATCTGCTAACACCTGATTGCAACCATGTCAGAGTTCCTTAAGATTCTCACTGAAGATTCCCCACTGCAATGCTCTGACTCCCCTCTGCAGCTCCGTTCTTTGGATTTCCTATGGTGCAGTCTGAGCTTGGCAGATTGGCCGTGCTCCTTTGAAATAGACCTACTCTGAAGCTCTTCCGAGGTGCCTTCTTCTGAGAATGTGTAGTACTCTGAATATTTGTGGGTTCTGTGATTCCAAAATCAGTTTAGAGGCTTAATCTACTGTTAGTTTGAGAGAACGTTAGAAATCATAGCTGCTCTCCACCATCTTGGCCCCCTCTACTCCTTATCATGCAGTAAATTCTCCATATCAGTTTCCTCACTGTAAACAGAATTAGAATGCCTGCTCTATTCACTCCCATTTCCTATTATCTGCATTTCAGAATGAGTGGAAATTTATCATCCTCATAAAACTTTTCATCACTTTTTCTGGCCACAGCAATATCTAATTTATCAGAATTCTCTTTATTATGGTGTTTATAATAAACTTCTTAATTGATAAATATTTTCCATCCATTTGATTTTTTTTATGAGCCAACTGTTTTTGAATAGAACTACCTCTCTTTCAATTAAATCTCTGGAATTTTTTGGAGCTTTATTCAAGTAACATGACCTTACCCACAAACTACAGTATTTAAAAGTCCTTACCATTCACAAGTGATTTCTTTTCAATTTGGAATTTGTATTGTCTTATCATTTCACCAAAAATCACTGGCAATAGTTTATCGTCAGATTCTACGCCTTACTTATTTATAATCAGTAATATATATATATATATATATAATCAGTAAGTTCTTGAAAATGCATAATTATGCTCTCTTTTGAAGAAATATTAATGATACTTTTTATGAAGTTGGTAAAGCAACACAAAATAAGATATTTTTCTCACTAGTATCATTTGTTACAATGTTCTACCAGTTACCTTTTCATTTTCCCTCTTTTTATAGATTTCCTGCATTCTTATCTCCCTTTGAAATCAAAAGGAATTCTATATATGAATAGAATTTATTTGCTAAAAGAAAAATAAATCAGTCTCATAGCAAAAAGCAACAAGGAATTTATCAGAGGAACACTTTAATGCTGGAGGCAATATATACCACCATAAAGTGTAAAATATTGAAACCCTTGCTAACAATTTTCTAGGAATATATCTACTGTCCACTGATCATGAGAAAATATAAAAAACAAAGCATAAGCATGCTTTGATCAAAACATTTCACAAAAGAAATATTTCCACCTTTGAGTCTTCTTGTTTATTCAAAGAGCCATGGCATAGACTGCAAAAGTAAAGATGAATTCGTCTCAGATTGAGAGGCTGCTTAAATTCTTCTATTAAACACATAAATAACATTATTTGTAATAGAATGATTCGTGTAACATGTATTATTTTCATGACTCAATAGCCCTAGAAAAGTAAGGAATTCCTTTAATTTAAGGATCTGCAAAGAGTATTCACTTCAAATTAATTTAATATGATTTCTAATAATAATGTAATAAAATAAAGAATATTACAGTGACACCGTTAATATAATAACATACCTAGGGAAATTAATGACTAATTTATAGAATGAGTTTTGTTTTTATTACCCTAAAGATTTAAAAATCTTCTGAATTCTAAAGTAGCATTTTTGAAATTTCATGATAAAAATCATACTGGAATCATACAGTACTTAAAGCTATTTGAAACTTTGAAAACAAAGTGACCTCAAATTAGCAACAATTTTTGAGAGTGACAGTTTAAATTAAATTTATTGAAACATATTAAACTTTTTTTCTGAGTTAATGTATTGTAATGGTAAAAAAGTAGTAAATATAATACTAGACTGGAAGTCAGGAGGTCCTGAGTTTATAATCTGTCTTAGAGCCTTATTGACTGGACAACTCAAACTTTCAGAGCTTCAGTTTCCACATTTGAGGATAGTAATTGAACTCACTTCACAGGGTTGTTATATGACTCAATATAGTTAACAATAATAAATTATTTGTAAGCCTTAAAATAAGGACAACTAGGTGGCACTATAGTACACAGAGCACCATACCTGTAGTCAAGAATTCTTTACTCCTTTCTAAATTCAAATTTGGCCTCAGACATTTACTAGATGTGTGAGTCTGGGCAAGTCACTTAATTTTGTCTAAGTTTCTTCATCTATAAAATAAGCTAGAGAAAAAAAAATGGTGAACACTACCAGTATCTTTGCTAAGAAAACACCAAATAGATTAATGAAGAATGACTGAATAGTAACAAAAACTCTTAAAGTGATATAACAATGCAAGATGTCATAATGAGGATGAGGATGGGCAAGAAAAGGAGGAGGAGGACAATGAAAAAAAGAGGAGATTAAAGCTGTAACTTGCAAATTTGGTGCCTGAGTCAAGCTGTGTCAAACTCTCCTGGAAATAGTAGCACAAAACAGGATATCAAAGTAATTTTTAAATACAAGATCAGCTGTTAGACACCAAGATATGGCAGGATAGAGAAACACTATCATCTCCCCATTCAGAAGAAATTGTGAACAGCCTAAACTGTCAGATATTGAGGGAGGAAACACAGTGAACTACGTAAGAGAAGATGTCAACCAGGGTGTGAAGTATTATTTGGACTGGGTTACTGAATTAATCATTTAAAACAATCTGCTTTTTCTTTTTTCTCCTAATATAGTGACTGCTTTGCAGGGTGTTCTTGAAGTAAGGAATACCTAGGTTTAACATATTCCTCAGATGCATACTGTTTCTGTCCAAGTTAATGAAACAATCAGTGCCAAGGAAATTCTCTAAATTTCATCCTGAATTGTGTTACATACAAAAATAAAATTTACACTAGCATTATTTTGTTTTCTGAGTCTTCATGAAGAAGAGCTAGATTTGAGAATTTCTTTATCTGTAATGTTACTAAATGGATAATTCAGTAGTTTTATCCATCAAGATAAAATCAAAGTAACTATCTATCTAAATTTCACTAATGTGTAAAGATTAACTACATATTAGAAAAATTTCTCAGATGTAAAATCACATATATATCAGTCATATTATCATGCATTTATAGGGATGTCGGGATTCTAAAAATGACTTGTGTGAGAAATTTTAACATTAACTTCTAGACAAAAATGAATTTCAAACAAATCATTTTTTCCTAATTCACATAAATTCTTTCAATTTTCTAGTAATAAAAAGTTCCAACAGTAATTTCTAGTAAAGCTGAATATATATATATATATATATATATATATATATATATATATATATTTGTTCTGTATTTTACTTATGTATGTATGTATGTATGTTCCAAATCCAGGTCAATAAGGTTGTGAATCAGGATAAATTAAATAACAAAAGCATTTAGATTAAGACAGAGTAGAGCAGGGCATCTTATGCTTAATTTAAATTCTGCTCCTAGAGACAAGTGGGATTATTATATGACTCCAATAAATGAGGACATCAAAGGATCAACATGATTTGTAGTAAGATGATTGCTCATGCTGTGATTATAATACATGGAAACAGAGGCAAGAGAAATTTGCAAACAGGAATGCTGGAACAAGGCTATATGTCACTAGCTATAAAAGTACAAGGCTTAGGGACAGCTTAGATAATTGAAATCCACAAATAATCCAAACCTTTATTTTAGTCATTAGTTTCAATCTCCTCCTCCAACAAATCTAGAGCTTTGAACAAGTTAAAATGTAAATCCTATTTTGAGTTTCATTTACTTTTATGTCTTTGTCCACTTGCTAATGGAGACACTAATAAAAAATTTAAGATGGCTAAAGTTAAGCAGACAGAGGCAGAAAAGTGATTAGTTTAATTGAGTACATCAATAAACCTTTTTTTAGGAACTTCTGTGTACAGATTACTATAGTAAGCTTTGGGCAAGTAAAAGTTTAAAATACATGTTCTCAAAGAGTTATGGATCTATCAGAAAGATAGGAAATCTGTGTACAAATTTTATGTGATAGCCAAATCGGAAGATAGTAACTAGTGGAGGATGGGGGAGCAAAGGGGAATCAAAGAGGGTTTCATGCAGGACATGAATCTGATTAAGCATTAAATAATAAATGAGAATTCAATTTTAAAAAAGGGGATAGAGAAGATTTCAAGAATAAGAATTTATATAAGAAAAGGCATGGAGGCAGGAATGTGCTTGGGGGCATACAAATAATTAAAAAATATTTGGACAAGCCAAGGTTTTTTTTTTTTTTTTTTTTTTTTAATTTTAATAGCTTTTTATTTACATGTTATATGCATGGGTAATTTTACAGCATTTACAATTACTAAACCTTTTGTTCCAATTTTTCCCCTTCTTCCCCCCACCCCCTCCCCTAGATGGCAGGAAGACCAACATGTTAAATATATTAGAGTATAAATTAAATACAAAATAAGTATACATGTCCAAAACATTATTTTGCTGTACAAAAAGAATTAGACTCCGAAATATTGTACAGTTAGCCTGTGAAGGAAATCAAAAATGTAGGCACAAATATAGGGATTGGAAATTCAATGTAATGGTTCTTAGTTATCTCCCAAAGTTATTCGCTGGGTGTAGCTGGTTCAGTTCATTATTGCTCCATTATAACTGAATTGGTTCATCTAATTGCTGAAGATGGCCAGGTCCATCAGAATTGATCATCATATAGTATTGTTGTTGAAGTATATAATGATCTCCTGGTTCTGCTCATTTCACTCAGCATCAGTTCATGTAAGTCTCCCCAGGCCTTTTGGAAATCATCCTGTAATCCGTTTCTTACCCAACAATAATATTCCATATTATTCATATACCACAATTTATTCAGCCATTTTCCAATTGATGGGCATCTACTCAATTTCCAGTTTCTGGCCACTACAAAGAGGGCTGCCACCAACATTCTTGCACATACAGGTCCCTTTCCCTTCTTTAAGATCTCTTTGGGATATAAGCCCAGTAGTAACACTGCTGCATCAAAGAGTATGCACAGTTTGATAACTTTTTGAGCATAGTTCCAAATTGCTCTCCAGAATGGCTGGATGTATTCACAATTCCACCAAAAATGTATTAGTGTCCCTGTTTTCCTACATCCCCTCCAACATTATGCATTATTTTTCCCTGCCATTCTAGCCACTCTAATAGGAGTGTAGTGGTATCTCAAGAGTTGTCTTAATTTGCATTTCTCTGATTAATAATGACTTGGAGCATGTTTTCATATGGCTAGATATAGTTTCAATTTCTTCATCTGAGAATTGTCTGTTCATATCATTTGACCATTTATCAATTGGAGAATGGCTTGATTTTTTCATAAATTAGAGTCAATTTTCTATATATTTTGGATATGAGGCCTTTATCAGAACCTTTGACTGCAAAAATGTTTTCCCAGTTTATTGCTTCCCTTCTAATCTTGTCTGCATTCGTTTTGTTTGTACAAAAACTTTTCAGTTTGATATAATCAAAATTTTCTATTTTGTGATCAGTAATGATCTCTGGTTCTTCTTTGGTCATAAATTCCTTCCTCTTCCACAAGTCTGAGAGGTAAACTATCCTGTCTTCCTCTAATTTATTTGTAATCTCATTCTTTATGTCTAGGTCATGAACCCATTTTGACCTTATATTGGTGTACGGTGTTAAGTGTAGGTCTAGTTTTTGCCACACTAGTTTCCAATTTTCCCAGCAATTTTTGGACAAGCCAAGTTTGATAATTATCCCTGATTAAATTAACAACTGATTATATCTTTATATATAAAAGTAAAAATTTGTCCTTTTCAGGGAATGTGAGGATCCAAAAAAAAATAAACCCTAATTAAAAAAACTCATAAGCTTATCAAATAGGAAAAATTTAATTTTAGGGATATTCCAGGTTTTTTCCTTATCTCCTACTATCCAAACTCTGAAATAAAGTTCAATAAAAATTTTTAACTTACCTTTTGCAAACTGTAGCTATGAGCAAAGGATTGCTTAGGATTCTATTCAATAAAAGTTGTTTTTTTTTTTAATTACTGTTTTGAAATTCTCAATTCATTAAATGCAGACAGAAAAAGTATTAAATGAACTTATTTACTTGCTTGTTTCTCTTTGCTTTTTAAGTTGATGAATACATGATGAATGGTTTTCCAACTTTTGGAATCTAGAGTGAAACTGTAATAGTATTTGAACAAAATGAATCCATAATGTAAGAGTAGATACATTTAAGAAAAATATGTTCTTTAAATTTCATAATGGAAGTAAAAAACTGAATTGATCTATGGTTATATGTATCAATTGAAAATAGTCCCTTTTTTCAAATGATTTCTACAAACTATTTTTGTAATGTCCGGACTAGTTCTCTGGAGGACTTTGGGATTAGCCCAAGTCCTGTCTTAGTGGAGGAGTGAAAAAGGCAAGAGGTCCATGTGGCTGGTCAAAGATGGAGTCTCAAATCTGGAGTCTGATGACTTCTCTTGTGTTTGTGGCTGAAAGCTGTAACTGAGAGAGAGTCTTCTGTGTCTGAGACACTCTTAAGTACCTCAGTGTGATTACATCACTTCAGCACACTGAGCATGCACAACCATTGCATCACGATAGAGAACCATTATCTCACATTGAATAGATACTTAAGTATTAGCACCATGCTGACCTAGATTCAAGTATACCTCTTACTTACATGAACTCATGCTGAGTGAAATGAGCAGGACCAGGAGATCATTATATATATATATCAATAACAATACTATATGATGATCAATTCTGATGGACCTGGCCATCTTCAGCAATGAGATGAACCAAATCAGTTCCAAGGGAGCAGTAATGAACTGAACCAGCTACACTGAGCGAAAGAACTCTGGGAGATGACCATTACATTGAATTCCCAATCTCTATATTTTTGTCCACATGCATATTTTTTTTTAGTCACAATTTTCACTTTTATCTATTTTCCATTGGTGGTTTAAATGAAAGATATTGAAGCTAATTTTATTGTGCAGAACCCCTTCTTAGTATCTTTATCCTTTTCTCTCCTTTATTATCACTATGATCTTAGCAATGAGTAACATAATAGGACAGAGAGCTGATTCTGAAATGACTTCAGCCATTTTTCGATGATCTTCTTTTCTCAACATGTGCAGAAACATGACTCTCTTCCTGAATAAACTATTCTTTGTACTTAGATAATAGACTCTCAATAATCCATAAATGTTTTATTTCTTTCATTTCTTGGATCACAGTTCCCAAGATATTTTTTCCTTTCCTTTCCTGTAACCAATATGTTCATGAAAGTGAAGAACTGAACTAATTTTTTTTCTTGAAGGATTGGATCAAGTTTCTTATAAAATGACTGTACCTGTTCATCCCTGTAGTGTTGTTGGCACAAAAACTGCAATTGTCTTTGTGACTGGGATTAAAATAGTGCCTCATTTTTTAAATCTGCATAGAACTAGCTAGCACTAGTAATGATGTCGGCAGTGGTAAGAGTAATAATAGCAGCAGCAACAGGAGCAATACCAGTACAACTCCCTTTAATTAGAACAACCTTTATGAATTTGATGGGAATCAAGACCTTGTAAGCTGTTGAGTCATAAGAAAATACTTGCACTAACAGTGCAAGTGCAGAACAGTGTTCTATTTTTTCTTCTTTATATTGAAGAAGATTGTCCATGCTACAGGAACAACAGTCTTTGAATTTTGGACATACTTGAATAGTTAAATACTTAAATACTGAATAAAATTTAAACCTAAGTATATTTAATCTGTGCTTAATAATATTTGTTCATGGTTGCTTTTCATGAGGCAGGGTAATTAAATATAAAAATAAGTAGTTCACATCAATGTCAATTTGGCAATATGTTTTTCACAAGCAAACTACAGTTTCCTAAGGTCAATGAGATAGAAACTTGGAAGGGAACATGAATGAGCAAAAGACTTTATAACCAGTCATTCAAGGGAAGGAAGGTGAGCATTCCTCTTTAGAAATCCTATCCTCTAGATAAATGTATAAGGCTACATGTAGTTGGGAGAACCCTCCAAATTCATTTATTTCGATTCCCTTGTTTTGCAAATGAGGAAACCAACAGACAGAAAGGTCATGTGTCTCACCTAAGGTCACTATTAAGTGAAAGAAATGAGTTTTAAACCTGGGTTATTGATCTCTCAAAATTCATTATTCTTTCCATTGTTCTGTTTTAAATACTGAGATGCTAAGCCAACTTAACTCAAGGAAAAGTTGTGACAATTTTAAACTGAAATTATCATTTGGTTTATCCCATAGTAGAACTAGGTGCCAATATTTCTAGAAAAAAATTAATAATATCTTCATGTATCTACATGTTACATTCTATTTTATCCATTTTTGTAGGTATAAGAAAATGAGTTTAAAAGTCTGTTTGGATACTAAATATGTGTAGGAAGGTTGGAGTGTAGGATGTACTATGTATGTATAGAAGGATGGGAGTTATTTATGTAAAAATAAATTAAAACACAAATAATTTCCGTGAAGGAATCTTATATTGTTGAGACCCAGAATGGAATTTCCTCATTTGAGGAATATGCTTTAAGCAAAGGAGGCAGGTCTGCTGGTTGGTAAGCCATCATGTGTGGACTTTATGTGAGTAATATTTTATTTAATCAAGTCAGTCAACATGCATTTATTAAGCGTTTAATTTGTTTCAAACACTGTGCTAGGCACTGAGAACATAACTTTTGGAAAATGGAATAATCTGTTCTTTAATATTTTTGATCAACCATATTGTAGTCCTTAGAGATTATATCTGGATTAGAGCGTGAATGTATCCCCTAGAGGAAGGGCTTTAACCTAAAATCCATGTCTACATTTACCTATCTATCTATCTATCTATCTATCCATCCATCCATCTATCGATCTGTCAGTCTTTCTATTGATCTGCATATGTATGTGTCTATCTATTTAATAAATGCATTTCAATACTGTGAATACCGAGTTAGCACCCTGGATACATTAGAATCAGCTGGAGTCAGGATAAGCAAAAGTCCTTGGTCTTTATTCTTGGTCTTTAGAGGTAGGAGTGAATTGGATGGGTGCAGAATCTCCACTACCTCTCCTCTTTGTCTTCCACCCAGAAGTGATCCTGGCCAGTCTTACTCCACTCCCTAGTCCCTCCTACAATTCTCTATATATGCCAATTATGGAGCCAGCACAGGATAGTGGGAAGGGCCACTTTCCAAGCATATGCTTATAGAGTATTGTCCAATTGGTAATTAGCCTTAAGTGCTCTGTTGTCCAGCCTCAGTGCATTAACTTGAGTTTCAGCCCTTTACAAATATAATTGCTTGCCTTTGTAATATTATATATTTTATTTTATGCATTTTAAATGTTATTCTGGAAAAGCATTTATAGCTTTCACCAGACTGCTAAAAAGATTCATGATATCTGAAAGTTTATAAACCCCTGCCATAGGTAGCATGCTACAATATCCTTATTCCTCACTAGACTCATGACTGATCTGTTATGTTTTTATCATTATTTTCATTGTTTTCTAACTCTACCATTCTTAAATCCCTTTATTCTTCCTTCAGTTATTCTCATACTTAATTGGAGCTGTCAGATTCCTGTTGGAAAATCTTAATCTTTACTTCCTTTAAGTTACTAAGGATAACAAATAGTCCTAAGCAGAAATGCCAGTTGTGGGTTATAATAGGACTCTTTGTTGTTCATAGTTTTTTTGCACAGTGAACAGGATAAAGAACACAATGGTGCATATATAAAAGGGGACTAGGGAACACTTGTGAGCTTCTCAGAGCCTGATAGAATTTTGAACTGATTTTTTTTTTTCAAGAATTCTTGAGACTTGCTTCTTGTTAAAAAAAAAAAATTAACTTTGGTTTCCATCCTTCCTTTATAACTTCTTTCTCCACTTTCTCCACTGCAAAAACCTTTTGTTCTCTCGTTTCCCTCATTCATTGGTATAACTTGAGGCTCTGCCTTTACTATTCTCATTTTATAAACTCACATTTTAGAAAAGTTATTTCTTTCTTCTAAATGAACCTGTTATCTTATGAGAACCTATATTTAAATTCCTGACTTCTTATTTCTATTGTTTTCTGGCTAACTATAGGGCATTTTCACATATCCATCTCCACTAACATTATTTCATTGCATTTCCACTATAGCTGTCACTACTTTCAAGTTTTCCCACCTGTGAAATTGTCAATACCGGTTTCTTAGATCCCTAGGTTCCAAACTTTAATTATACTGTTCTCACTTTAAAAACAAATCTTTGATTTTCTCCTTTTCCTTTCTCCTTTTTGGTATATATAAAAAAAAAAATCCCATGAACTTTTTCTTCTGTTTCTTTTATTGAAGTCAATCTCCTTAACTTGTATCCAATTCTTATAGTCACCATAATACCTCACATTCAAATCACCTTAGATGTAGATTACAGCATCAGTGGTCTGGCTATTTTCCTTCTTATCTTTCCATTCCATCCATCAAATAAACAAACAGTATCCACGCAAATATTCCTTAGCCATATTTTTGTCAAAGTATTTAAAATTAATTGATTAAATTGAGGTTAATTATAACTAATTACAACTAAATTGTATCAATGTTTTTGATAGCCTTCTCTCCCGTCTTAGTTTATTCAAAAATACTTAATCAGCACCAACTGTATCTAAGTGACCTGCTTGGATCTGAGGGAGATGCAAAAATGGCTCATTATACCATGAATTTGTATCTCAGTGCTGACCCTTTTAGATATGCCTGCATGTCCTTGGACAAGTGACTCAACCCTTCTGAATCTTCACAATCTAATATGTAAAAGGAGGGAATTGGACTTTCAAAGTCAATGCATGCTTCCAGTTGCAGCTTAGAAGGCAGTTCATAGGGGAAATTTTATATCTCTAAATAATCCCATGAATAAAATAGAGAAAAAGGGGTGTCAATGAATTGGGAATGCAACTAAAAAAAGTAGAAAAGAACTAATTTAAAACCCCCAATAAAATACCAAATTAGAAATTCTGAAACTAAAATAAAGAGATTAATAAAATTGAAATTAAGAAAACTATTGAAGTAATTAATAAAAGAATTAGATTTATGAAAAACCAGCAAGATAGATAAACCTTTAGTTAAGTTGATTAGAAAAAGGAAAGGAAAAAATGAAAAGGATGAACTTACTACCAATTAAAAAGAAATTCAAACAATAATTAGGAGCTATTTTATGGTAGCAGTTCTGATATTCTAACTGAAATGGATGGCTATCTACAAAAATATAAATTGCCAAGGTTAACAGAAGAGGAAATAAAGTACTTAAATACTCCCATTTTAGAAAAAGCAATTGAATAAACTGTCAATGAATTTCTTAAGAAAAAATCCCCAGGGCCAGATGTATTTATAAATGAATTCTACAAAACATTTAAAGAACAATTAATTCTCATACTATGTAACCTATTTGGGAAAATAGGTAAAGAAGAAGCCCTACCAAAATTTTTTATGGAACATATATAGTACTGATACCTAAATCAGAAAGAGACAAAACAGAGAAATAAAATTACACACAAATCTCCCTAATGAATATTGATGCAAAATTTTTAAATAAAATATTAAGGAAGAGATTACAGCAACTTATCAGCAGGAAAATACATTATGATGAAGTGAGATTTATACCAAGAATGCAGGGCTCAATATCAAGAAAACTACTGTCATAATCAACTGTTTTAATAACACAAACTACAAAAATCATATAATACTCTCAATAGATGCAGAAAAAAAAATTGACAAACCAACCTTGACAAAATACAGCATCCATTCCTATTAAAAACACTAGAGATCATAGTGATAAAGAGAATTTTCCTTAAAATAATAAGCAGTGTCCATCTGAAACCAACAGGAGGCATCATTTATAATGGAAAGAAGCTGGATGCATTCCCAATAAGATCATGGGTGAAAAAAGGATGCCTATTATTACCACTATTATTCAACATTGTACTAGAAATACTGTCTTGAGAAATAAGAAAAGAAAAAGTAATTAAAATAATTAAAATATACAATGAGGAGATAAAACTATTAATCTTTGGAGATAATATGATGATATCCTTCCTACTAAATCATCCAGCAACCTATTGGAAATAATTAACAGCTTATCCATGATCTTATTGGGAATGCATCCAGTCAAATAAACTCACACAAATTATTAAGATTTCTCTATATTACTGACAAAGTCCAGTAGCAAGAGATAAAAAATGCCATTTAAAATAACTGTAGACATAATAAAAAATTGGAGTGTCTATTTGCCAATACATATCCAGGAACTGTATGAACACAATTATAAAACACTTCTCACACAAATAAAATCAGATCTAAACAATTGAAAAAATATCACTCACTCATGAGTAGGCTGAGTAAATATAATAAAAATGACAATTTTGCCTAAATTGTTCTACTTCTTCAGTGCCATACCAATCAAGCTAAAAAAAAAAATGTATTTTATACAGTTAGAAAAAATAACACCAAAATTCATGTAGAAGAACAAAAGGTCAGGGGAATTATGGTAGAACAATTTGTATAATTGTTATGGCTTCTTGTACTATAAGAAATGACAATCTGGCTTACTTAAGAAAAACCTGAAAAGACTTACACAAACTGGTGCAAAGTGAAGTGAGCAGACCCACAACACTATACAACTAATAGCAATACTGCATGATGATTAACTGTAAATGATTTAGCTATTCTCAATAAGACAATGAGGAAAATAAAGCCAAGGTATTAATGATGGAAAATGCCTTCCACATTAAGAGAAAGAGCTGATGGAGTCTGAAAGCAGATCAAAGTATACGATTATCACTTTTTCCTCCTGATTTTTCCCCTTTGTTCTGTCTTCTTTCACAGTATAATTAACATGAACGTAATTAACATATTGATATGGAAATATAATAAGGAAAGATGATTAAAGATGCATAACATATAGTAAATTGCTTACATATTAGGAATGTGATGAAATAAGAAAGAAGCATAGGAGAAAACTTGAAACTCAGTTTTTTAAATGTTAAAAGTGGTCTTTATATTTAGTTTAAAAATAAAATGTTATTATTTAACATAGGTTAGATTACTTGCCATCTAGGGGAAGGGGTGGGCGAAAGTGAGGGAAAAATTTGGGGCACAATGTTTTGCAAGAATCAATTTTGAAAAATGATCTATGCATATGTTTTGAAAATAAAAGGCTGTAATAAAAATAAATAAAATGGTATTTTAAAAAGATAACATATTTACTTAGAGAATTCCAGAGAATCAACTAAAACCTAGTAGAAAAAATTAACAACTTTAAAAAACTTTTAAAAAACTTTAAAAAAGTTTAAAAAAACTTTTAACTTTAGTAAAGTTGCAGGACACAAAATAAATCTACACAAAGCATTAGCATTTCTATATGCTGACCAACAAAGATAACAGCAAGAGATACAAAAAGAAATTGCATTTAAAATAAGTGAAGATAATATAAAATATTTGAGAATCTAACTGCCAAGACAAAGACAAGAATGATATGAACACAATTGGGAAAAAAAAAAAAACTTTCCACTCAAATAAAGTTAGATCTTAACAATTGGAAGCAAATCAAATGCTCATGGATAGGCCAAGCTAATATAATAAAAATGACAAATCTACTTAATCTACTTGTTCAGTGCCAAACCAATCAAACTGAGCTACAGAAAAATAATCATAAGATTCACCTGGATGTCAATTTCAAGAAAATTAATGAAAAAAATGTAAATGAAGGTGACCTAGATGTGCCAGACCAAAAACTATATTATAAAATAGTGGTCATCAAAAACCACTTGATACTGGCTAAGAAATAGAGAAGATGATAAGTGGAATAGGTTAGATTAACAAGACAGAATAGTCAATGACAGAAGTAATCCACTGTTTTGTAAAACCAAAGATTCCAGCTTCTGGAATAAGAACTCACTCTTTGATAAAAATTGTTGGGAGAATTGCAGAACTGTATGGTAGAAACTTGGCATTGGCCAACACCCAACACCCCATACCAAGGTATGGTCACTATGAGTTCATGATTTAGACAGAAAGAATGATACTATAGAATCAGAAGGTAAAATGACCATTGAAAGAATTTACCAAACACCTCCTAAAAGAGAGCCCAAAATTAAAACCCCAAGGAATAACATGGCCAAATTTCAGGATTATCAGACTAAGGAAAAATATTACAAGCAGCCAGAAAGAAACAATTCAAATATCAAGGAACCACGATAAGGATTACTCAGGACCTAGAAGTTTCTAGGTTCTTTAAAGGATTGAAGGGCCTGGAATCTGATATTGTGAAAGGCAAAGGAATTTGGAATGCAGCCAAGAATAAATTACCCTGCAAAAGTGAATATTTTCTTTCAAGGAAGAAGATGGCCATTCAATGAAACTGGTGATTTCCATTTATTTTTGATCAAAAGATCAGAGAGAAACAAAAAAAAAATTGACCTCAAAATACAGAACTCAAGGAAAGCATAAAAAGGTAAAAAGAAAAAAAAAACTCTTGAGAACTATTTCTGCTATGGGTATACATAGAGAATACATGTATAATCAGATTTTACTGTTATAATAAAGAAAGAAACTAAAGGTAAAAAGGAGATTGTAGCAGAAAAAAGGGGAAAGTGGAGGTAAAATAGGTAAATTGCATCTCAGGAAGATGCAAAGAAAATTTATTATAAATGAAGGAAGAAGGAAAGGTGACAAAAATTGTGTGAATCTGACTCTCATCAGATTTGGCTAAAAAAAGAATATTAGATATATTTGGTTTCATTGAGGAACTTTTCTCACCTTATAGAAAAATGGGAGAGAGAGGCAATAAGAAAAGGGGTAGGCTAAATAGAAAACAAAAAAAGAAAAATCATAGGGAAAAGATATAAGAAAGGGGAAAGGTCTCTAAAGGAGGAGGACTGCTTGAGGCAAATAGTGCTCCTAAGTAAAATACTGGGGAGAAGGGAAAGGGGAAAAGGAAAGAGAAAAGTATAATTTGAGTTTAATAAGATTGGCAGGAAATGAAGAATTAGTAGTTTTAATTGTAAATGTGAATGGGATGAACTCTTCCATAAAATGTAAGTGAATAGAAGAGTGGATTAAAATCTAGAATCCTAAATTGTGTTGTTTACAAGAAACACATTTAAAGCACAGCAATACATACAGAATAAAGGTAAAAGGCTGGAGCAGAATCTACTATGCTTCAGGTTAAGTTAAGAAAAAAAAAGCAGAGGTAGCCATCCTGATCTCAGATCAAGTAAAACCAAAAAAAGATCTAATTAAAAGAGATAAGGAAGGAAATTATATCTTGCTAAAGGGTACCATAGATAATGACTCTATATCAATATTAAACGTATATGTAATAAGTGATGTAGCATCTAAAATCCTAAAGGAAAAGTTAAGAGAGTTGCAAGAAGAAATACATAGCAAAACTATAATAGTGGTAGATCGCAACCTTGCTCTCTCAGAACTAGGTAAATTAAATGACAAAATAAATAAGAAAGAAGTTGAAGAGGCAAATAGAATAATCAAAAATCTAGATATGATAGATATTTGGAGAAATTGAATGGAGGTAGAAAGGAGCACATTTTCTGCTTGGCAGTTCATGGAACCTATACAAAAACTGACCACATAATAAGAAATAAACAACTCAAAATCAAATTCAGAGAGGCAGAAAGAGTAAATGCATTCTTTCAGGTCACAATGCCATAAAAATTACTTTGAATGAAAGGTTAGGGGAAAATAGACCAAAAAGTAAATTGAAACTAAATAATCTCATCCTAAAGAATGAATGGGTGAAATAGCAAATGATAGACACAATCAATACTTTCATACAAGAGAATGAAAATAATGAGACAACATACCAAAATTTGTGGAAAGTAGCAAAAGTGGTAATAAGGGGGAAATATATGTCTCTAGATGCTTACTTGCATAAAATAGAGAAAGAGAATATCAATGAATTGAGCTTGTAATGAATAAAACTAGAAAAAAAACAAATTAACCCCCCCGCCAGTCAAACACTAAACTTGAAATTCTAAAAATAAAAGGAGAGATAAATAAAATTGAAACTAAAAAAAAAAAAAAACTATTGAATTAATAAATAAAATTAAGAGTTGGTTTTATAAAAAAAAATCTTTTGTTAATTTAATTAGAAAAAGGAAAGAGAATAATCAAATTGTAGCAAAAATGGAAAGGAAAGAACTATCAACCAATGAAGAGGAAACTAGAGCAAATATTAGGAGTTACTTTGCCCAACTTTATGTCAATAAATTTGACAACCTAATTGAAATGGAGGAATACCTACAAAAATATAGATTGCACAGATTAATAGAAGAGGAAATATTACTCAAATATTACCCAAATATTACTTAAATAGTCTCACTTTAAAAAAAGAAATATAATAGCTATTACTCAACTCCCTAAAAAGAAATCTCCAAGAACAGATGGATTAATATGTGAATTCTATCAAACATTTTAAGAACAATTAACTCTAATATGATATAAACTATTTGAAAAAATAAGGAATGAAAGACTCCTACCAAATTCCTTTTATAACACAGACATGGTACTGTTTCCTATGCCAGATATGATGGAAACAGAGAAAGAAAATTATAGATCAATCTCCTTAATGAATATTGATGCAAACATCTTAAATAAAATATTAGCAAAGACATTACAGAAAATCATCCCCAGGATACTACACCACAACCAAGTTAGGATTTATATCAGCAAGATAGGGCTGGTTCAACATTATTAAAACTATTAGCATAATTGACTATACAAATAACCAAATTAACAAAAACTATATGATCATCTCCATAGTTGCAAAAAAAGCATTTGATAAACTCCAACACCCATTGCTAATAAAAGCACTAGAGAATATAGGAATAAATAGACTTTTCCTTAAAACAGTCAGTAGTTCCTATTTAAAACCATCAGCAAGCATCATATGTAATAGGGATAAACTTGGAACCATTCCCAATAAGTCCGGGATTGAAACAAGGTTGCCCACTATCACTGTTACTGTTCAATACTGTATTAGAAATACTAGCTTTGCCAATAAGAAAAGAAAAAGAGATTAAATACATTAGAGTAGGTAATGAGAAAACCAAATTATCACTCTTTGCAGATGATATGATGGTATACTTAGAGAACCCTAGACAATTAACTAAAAATCTATTAGAAATAAACCACATATATGAATGTTATGGAATATTATTGTTCTGTAAGAAATGACCAGCAGGATGAATACAGAGAGGACTGGCGAGACTTACATGAACTGATGCTAAGTGAAATGAGCAGAACCAGGAGATCATTATACACTTCGACAACGATATTGTATGAGGACATATTTTGATGGAAGTGAATTTCTTTGACAAAGAGACCTGAGTTTCAATTGATAAATGACGGACAAAAGCAGCTACACCCAAAGAAAGAACACTGGGAAACGAATGTGAACTATCTGCATTTTTGTTTTTCTTCCCGGGTTATTTATACCTTCTGAATCCAATGCTCCCTATGCAACAAGAGAACTGTTCGGCTCTGCAAACATATATTGTATCTAGGATATACTGCAACATATCCAACATATAAAGGACTGCTTGCCATCTAGGGGAGGGGGCAGAGGGAGGGAGGGAGGGAAAAAAAATTGGAACAGAAACGAGTGACAATATAAAATAATTATTAAATAAAAATTAAATTAAAAAAAAAAAAATAAACCTTGAGCATCGAATTAAAAAAAAAAGAATTGTAGAAGTGTTGTTATGTAGAATTCATTATATTAAGTATCTATTGTAAAGGAGAGAGGACTAGATTGAGAGACAGGGAAACTAAGTTTTAAATCCTCCATGAAACGTAAGTTCATTTATTACAGTGCCATTTGAAATCTGTGAGGGTTTTACCAAGTCACTTTATCTCTCTTGGTTTCTAGGACCTTAGCTGTAAAAATAAAGGTATAGACTTAATTATCAAAAAAAAAAAAAGAAAAAGAAAAAAGAAATAAACCACAACTTTAGCCAAGTTGCAGGTTGCAAAATAAATCCATATAAATTATCAGCATTTTTATGTATCACTAACAAAATCCAACAGCAAGAGATACACAGAAAAATTCTATTTAAAATAACTGCTGATAGTATAAAATATTTGGGAATCTATCTGCCAAGTGAAACTCAGGTACTATATGAACAAAACTACCAAACACTTTCCACACAAATAAAGTAAGACCTAAGCAATTGGAAAAAATCAAGTGCCCTTAGATAGGTTGAGTGAATATAATAAAGATGGCAATAACCTCTAAACTATTCTATTGATTTAGTGTTGTACCAATCAAATTCACAAGAAACTATTTTAGTGACCTAGAAAAAATAACAACAAAATTCACCTGGAAAAACAAATGTTCAAGAATT
Organism: Antechinus flavipes; assembly: GCF_016432865.1. Taxonomy (NCBI): domain Eukaryota; kingdom Metazoa; phylum Chordata; class Mammalia; order Dasyuromorphia; family Dasyuridae; genus Antechinus; species Antechinus flavipes. The sequence goes on along the minus strand of NC_067398.1, from coordinate 571,071,893 downwards.
TCAAAGGAATTAATGAATTAAAAGCAAATGAAGATGGACCAGTTCTACCAGATCTAAAACTATATTTTAAAGCAGCAGTCATCAAAACCATTTGGTACTGACTAAGAAATAAAGAAGTTGATCAGTGGAATAGGTTAGGTTCACAGAACAAAACAATCAATGACTACCAAACAATCAATGACTACAGCAATCTAGTATTTAGCAAACATAAAGCCCCCAGCTTTTGGGATAAGGATTCACTATTTGAAAAAAACTGCTGGGAAAATTGGAAACTAGTATGGCAGAAAGTAGGCAGAGGCCACACCTAACACTGAATAACAAGATAAGGTCAAAATGGGTTCATGGTCTAGACATAAAGAATGAGATTATAAGCAAATTAGAAGAATATAGGATAGTTTACCTCTCGGATCTGTGGAATAGGAAGGAATTTGTGAGCAAAGAAAAACTAGAGATCATTTTTCATTACAAAATAGATAATTTTGATTATATTAAGTTTAAAAGATTTGTACAAACAAAACTAATGCAGAAAAGATTAGAAGTGAAGCAGAAAATTGGGAAAAAATTAATTCCAAATGTTCTGATAAAGGCCTAATTTCTAAAACATATATAAAATTGACTCAAATTTATAATATTTCAAGGCATTCTCCAATGAATAAATGGTCAAAGGAAATGGACAATTTTCAGATGAAGAAATTCAAACTATTTGTAGTCACATGAAAAGGTGCTCCAAATCACTATTGATCAGAGGAATGCAAATTAAGACTATATATATATATATATATATATATATATATATATATATATATATATATATATATATATATATATATGTACATATATTGGATTTAACATATATTTCGACATATTTATCATTATAATGGACTACTTGCCAGCTAGGGGAGGGGGTGGAGGGAAGGAGGGGAAAATTTGGAACAAAAGGTTTTACAAGGGTCAATGTTGGAAAAATTACCCATGCAAACGCTTTGTAAATAAACAAATAATTTTTAAAAAGAAAGACATTATAAGCAAATTAGAAAAACAAAGATAGTCTACCTCTCTGGTGTGTGGAGAAGGAAGGAATTTATGACCACAGAAGAACTAGAGAACATTATGATTTGCAAAATGGATATTATTGATTATGTTAAATTAAAAAGTTTTTTGTACAAACAAAACCAATGCAGTCAATATTAAAAGTGAAGCAAAAAAAATTGGGGGAAAAAATTACTTCCAAGTGTACTGATAAAGGCTTAATTTCTAAAACATATGGAAAATTGCCTCAAATTTATAAGGACATAAGCCATTCTCCACTTGATAAATTTTCAAAAGATATGAACAGATAATTTTCAGATGAAGAAATTAAAATCATTTCTAGTCATATGAAGAAATGCTATTGCTAGTAATCAAATTACTATTGATTAACGAAATAGAAATGCTATTGACTTCTGGCCAAGATGGTGGAGAGGAGGCACACAGCTGTGTAAGCTCCGCGTTTTCTCTCACTATCCTTTTCATTACAAGCCTCTGAATTAATGCTTGACTGAAAAAAAAACCCACAAATAGTTACCAAGAGAAGCCATCCTTGAGATTCTCCAGGAAAGGTCTGTTTTTGCTGGAGGGTGGGGATGGTTTTACATCGGGGCGCAGGCTGAGGGGAGCAGCAGTGAGAGCATGGGAGCAGAATGGAGAGAGGGTGGGGTGTGATCACAGCAGTCTCTGAGGGGAGAGCTTTGCTACAGGATTGGATACTTTGCCCTGGCAGCAAGTCAGCAGCCCAGCAGAGAAGCTAAAAACACGGGGGGTGAAGAATACAACCCCAAACAGCTGGAGTCTCTCCAGACCTGGCCACCCCTCCCCCACAGTGTCTCAGCACGCTCTCGGAGTCTCAGAGCACAGGCGCAGCACAGTCCTGCTAATGCCTCGCTGTTGCCCCTACAGTCTGTAGAGAAAGCTCAGTAACACCACCCAGCCCCTCCCCCGCAAAAAGCAGACTCCATTTAGGGGTTTTTCTTTTTTTTTTCTTTTCTAGTTTGTCTTTGATTCTTTGACAAAATGAGCAAAAAATTGAAGAGGACTTTAACCCTTGACAGTTTCTATACAGATGGAGAGCAGACTTTAAACCCTGAGGAGAATAAAAACAGACTGCCTCCAGGTGACTTCCCAAAGGAGGAGATCATCTGTTCCTCAGCACAGATGAATCTCATAGAAGTAATTGAAAAGGCTCTCACAAGAGAGCTAGAAGAGAAATGGGAAAAGTAGAGGGAGGCTTGGCAAGAGAGTCTGGAGAAGTCATCCCACTCATTTAAAGAGAGACTGGATAAAGAAATAAAATCCTTGAAAAATAGGATTAGTGAACTGGAAATAGAAAACAGCTCTCTAAAAAACAAAATTGGCGAAATGGGAAAAAATTCCACAGAACAAAAGAACTCAATTGGACAATTAGAAAACGATTTTTAAAAAGTGAGTGAAGAGAATACTTCACTGAAAATCAGAATTGAACAAGTGGAATTGAATGACTCGAGGAGACAAGAAGAATCAGTCAAGCAAATCCAAAAAAATCAAACAATGGAAAAGAATGTGAAATACCTTCTGGGGAAGACAACCGACCTGGAAAACAGATCCAGGAGAGAAAATGTGAGAATTATTGGACTCCCAGAAAAGCATGATGAAAAAAAGAGCCTGGACGCTATTTTCCAGGAAATTATCAAAGAGAACTGCCCAGAAGTCATAGGAACAGAGGGTAAAATAGACATTGAAAGAATTCATTGATCACCCACTGAAAGGGATCCTAAAATTAAAACACCAAGAAATATAGTGGCCAAATGCCAGAACCTTCAGATGAAGGAAAAATATTGCAAGCGGCTAGAAAAACCCAATTCAAGTATTGAGGAGCCACAATAAGGATCACCCAGGATCTAGCAGCATCCACATTAAAGGATTGAAGGGCTTGGAATATGATATTCCGAAAGGCTAAGGAACTTGGTATGCAACCAAAAATAACTTACCCAGCTAGAATGAGCATCTTGTTCCAGGGAAGAAGATGGACATTCAATGAAGTAAGGGAATTTCACCTATTTTTGATGAAAAAGCCAGAACTTAACAAAAAGTTTGATCTACAAATATAGAACTCAAGAAAAATCTAAAAAGGTAAAGATTAATCTTGGGAACTATATTTCGGCTATAAAGATATATAAAGAATTCATGTATGTCTTGTTCTAGAAACTAAATGTGGAAAGGACATTGTACCAGAAAAAGGGTAAATGGAGGTACTACATCTCATGAAGAGGCAAAAGAAACCTATTATATCTGAGAGAAAGAATGGAGGGGGATGAATATAGCGTATTCAGAATTGGCTTTAAGAGAAAAATTTTAGACATATACAATCTATGGTGAAACTTCTCCCACCTCATTGAAAAGTGAGAAGGGAAAAGTGAAAAGGGAAGGAATAAGCTAAGTGGAAGGGAATACAGAAACTGGGAGGGAAAGGGGTGAGATGGGGGAGGAACTTTAAGGTGGGAGGAGGGATACTAAAAAGGGAGGGCTGTGAGAAGCAAGTGGTGCTCACAAGCTTAATACTGGGAAGGGGAGTAAGGGGAAAAGAAGGGAGAAAAGGATAAACCAGGATTAACAAGATGGAAAGTAATACAGAATTGGTCACTTTAACCATAAATGTGAACGGGGTAAACTCCCCCATAAAGAGGAAGTGGTTAGCAGAATGGATTAACAGCCAGGAAACACACCTGAAGCAGGGAGATACATGCAGGTTAAAGGTAAAAGGTTGGAGCAAAATCTACTATGCTTCAGGTGAAGTCAAAAAAGCAGGGGTAGCCATCCTGATCTCAGATCAAGCTCAAAGTTGATCTAATTAAAAGAGATAAGGAAGGGCACTATATCTAGCTAAAGGGTTAAATGGATAATGAAGCACTATCTATATTAAACATATATGCACCAAGTGTTGTAGCATCTAAATTCTTAAAAGAGAAATTAAGAGAGCTGTAAGAAGAAATAGACAGCAAAACTATAATAGTGGGAGATCTCAACCTTGCACTCTCAGAATTAGATAAATCAAACCACAAAAAAATTAAGAAAGAAGTCAAAGAGGTAAAGAGAATACTAGAAAAGTTAGACATGATAGATCTCTGGAGAAAATGTAATGGAGGCAGAAAGGGGTACACTTTCTTTTCAGCAGTTCATGGAACCTATACAAAAATTGACCATATATTAGGACATAAAAACCTCAAACTGAAATGCAGTAAGGCAGAAATAGTAAATGCATCCTTTTCAGACCACAATGCAATGAAAATTACATTCAACAAAAAGCCAGGGGAAAGTAGACCAAAAAATAATTGGAAACTAAATAATCTCATAGTAAAGAATGATTGGGTGAAACAGCAAATCATAGATATAATTAATAATTTCACCCAAGAAAACGATAATAATGAGACATCATACCAAAATGTATGGGATACAGCCAAAGCGGTAATAAGGGAAAATTTCATGTCTCTGGAGGCCTATTTGTATAAAATACAGAAAGAGAAGGTCAATGAATTGGGCTTGCAACTAAAAATGCTAGAAAAGGAACAAATTAAAAACCCCCAGTCAAACACTAAACTTGAAATTCTAAAAATAAAAGGAGAGATCAATAAAATTGAAAGTAAAAAACTACTGAATTAATCAATAAAACTAAGAGTTGGTTCTATGAAAAAACCAACAAAATAGACAAACCCTTAGTAAATCTGATTTAAAAAAGGAAAGAGGAAAATCAAATTGTTAGTCTTAAAAATGAAAAGGGAGAACTCGCCATTAACGAAGAGGAAATTAGAGCAATAATTAGGAATTACTTTGGCCAACTTTATGCCAATAAATTTGACAACTCAAATGAAATAGAAGAATACCTCCAAAAATATAGCTTGCCCAAACTAATAGAGGAAGAAGTAAATATCCTAAACAGTCCCATCTCAGAAAAAGAAATAGAGAAACTATCAACCAACTCCCTAAGAAAAAATCCCCAGGACCAGATGGATTTACATGTGAATTCTATCAAACATGTAAAGAACAATTAACTCCAATGCTAAATAAACTATTTGAAAAAATAGGGATTGAAGGAGTCCTACCAAACTCCTTTTATGACACAGACATGGTACTGATACCAGGTAGGCTGAAAACAGAGAAAGAAAATTATAGACCAATCTCCCTAATGAATATTAATGCTAAAATCTTAAATAAAATATTAGTAAAAAGATTACAGAAAATCATCACCAGGATAATACACTGTGACCAAGTAGGATTTATACCAGAAATGCAGGGCTGGTTCAATATTAGGAAAAGTATTAGCATAATTGACTATATCAATAACCAAACAAACAAAAACCATATGATCATCTCAATAGATGCAGAAAAAGCATTTGATAAAATCCAACATCCATTCCTAATAAAAACATTTGAGAGCATAGGAATAAATGGACTTTTCCTTAAAATAGTCAGGAGCATATATTTAAAACCATCAGTAAGCATCATATGCAATGGGGAAAAATTGGAACCTTTCCCAGTAAGATCTGGAGTGAAGCAAGGTTACCCACTATCACTATTATTATTTAATATCATATTAGAAACACTAGCCTAGGCATTAAGAGTCGAGAAAGATATTAAAGGAATTAGAGTAGGCAATGAGGAAACCAAACTATCACTCTTTGCAGATGATATGATGGTATACCTAGAGAACCCCAGAGATTCTACTAAAAAGCTATTAGAAATAATTCATAATTTTAGCAAAGTAGCTAGATACAAAATAAATCCCCATAAATCCTCAGCATTTTTATACATCACCAACAAAACCTAACAGCAAGAGATACAAAGAGAAATTCCATTCAGAATAATTGTTGATAGCATAAAATATTTGGGAATCTATCTACCAAAGGAAAGTCAGGAATTATATGAGCAAAATTACAAAAAAGTCTCCACACAAATAAAGTCAGACTTAAATAATTGGAAAAATAATAAGTGCTCTTGGATCGGCCGAGCTAATATAATAAAGATGACAATATTCCCTAAACTAATCTATTTATTTAGTGCTATACCAATCAGACTTCCAAGAAAATATTTTAATGATCTAGAAAAAATAACAACAAAATTCATATGGAACAATAAAAAGTCGAGAATCTCAAGGGAATTAATGAAAAAAAAAATCAAATGAAGGTGGCCTAGCTGTACCTGATCTAAAATTATATTATAAAGCAGCAGTCACCAAAACCATTTGGTATTGGCTAAGAAATAGATTAGTTGATCAGTGGAAAAGGTTAGGTTCACAAGACAGTATAGTCAACTCTAGCAATCTAGTGTTTGACAAACCCAAAAATCCTAACTTTTGGGATAAAAATTCATTATTTGATAAAAACTTCTGCGATAACTGGAAATTAGTATGGCAGAAATTAGGCATGGACCCACACTTAACACCATATACCAAGATAAGATCAAAATGGGTTCATGACCTAGGCATAAAGAACGAGATTATAAATAAATTAGAGGAACATAGGATAGTTTATCTCTCAGATTTGTGGAGGAGAAAGAAATTTGTGACCAAAGATGAACTAGAGACCATTACTGATCACAAAATAGAAAATTTTGATTACATCAAATTAAAAAGCCTTTATACAAACAAAACTAATGCAAACAAGATTAAAAGGGAAGCAACAAACTGGGAAAACATTTTCACAGTTAAAGGTTCTGATAAAGGCCTCATTTCCAAAATATATAGAGAACTGACTCAAATTTATAAGAAATCAAGCCATTCTCCAATTGATAAATGGTCAAAGGATATGAACAGACAATTTTCTGATGATGAAATTGAAACTATTACCACTCATATGAAAGAGTGTTTCAAATCATTATTGATCAGAGAAATGCAAATTAAGACAACTCTGAGTTCCCACTACACACCTGTCAGATTGGCTAAGATGACAGGAAAAAATAATGATGAATGTTGGAGGGGATGCGGGAAAACTGGGACACTGATGCATTGTTGGTGGAGTTGTGAATGAATCCAACCATTCTGGAGAGCAATCAGGAATTATGCCCAAAAAGTTATCGAATTGTGCATACCCTTTGATCCAGCAGTGTTTCTATTAGGCTTATATCCCAAAGAAATACTGAAGAAGGGAAAGGGACCTGTATGCGCCAAAATGTTTGTGGCAGCCCTGTTTGTAGTGGCTAGAAACTATGAATGGATGTCCATCAATTGGAGAATGGCTGGGTAAATTGTGGTATATGAATGTTATGGAATATTATTGTTCTGTAAGAAATGACCAGCAGGATGAATACAGAGAGCACTGGCCTGAATACATGAACTGATGCTAAGTGAAATGAGCAGAACTAGGAGATCATTTTACACTTCAACAACAATATTGTTTGAGGATGTATTCTGAAGGAAGTGGATTTCTTTGACAAAGAAACCTTACTGAGTTTCAATTGATAAATGATGGACAGAAGCAGCTACACCCAAAGAAAGAACACTGGGAAATTAATGTGAACTATCTACGTTTTTGTTTTTCTTCCTGGGTTATTTTTACCTTCTGAATCCAATTCTCCCTTTGCAACAAGAGAACTGTTCAGTTCTGCCAACATATATTGTTTCTAGGATATACTGCAACATATCTAACATATATAGGACTGCTAACCATCTAGGGGAGGGGGAGGAGAGAGGGAGGGGAAAAGTTGGAACAGAAACGAGTGCAAGGGATAATGTTGTAAAAAAATTACCCAGGCATGGATTCTGTCAATATAAAGTTATTATTAAATAAAATAAAATAAAATATTAAAAAAAAGAAATGGAAATTAAGCCAACTCTGAGGTACCACTACATATCTTTCAGATTGGCTAAGATGACAGGAAAAGATAATAGTAAAAATGTAGCAAATCGGGATGTGGGAAAAATGTGACACTGATCCACTGTTGATGTAATTGTGAACTAATTCAACCTTTTTGGAGAGCAATTTGGATCTATGCCCAAAGGGCTAGCAAAATGTTTCTACCCTTTGATACAACAGGGTCTCTATCAGGCCTGTTTCCCCAAGAGAACATAAAAAAGGAAAAGGACCCACATGTTCAAAAATGTTTGTGGCAGCCCTTTTTGTAGTGGCAAAAAAACTGGAAACTGAATGCATGCCCATCCACTCAATTGGAGAATGGCTGAAGAAGTTATGGTATATGAATGTAATCAAATATTAGTGTTCTATGAGAATAGATCACCAGGATGATTTCAGAAAGGTCTGGAGGGATTTACACAAACTTAAGATAAAACAAATATGTAAAGCCATGAAAACATTGGGCATGGAACAAGATTCAATTCTGATGAACCTGGCTTTTTTCAGCAATGAGATGATTCAGGGCAGTTCCAAAAAACTTTTCATGGGGAGAGCCATCTGCACCTAAAGAGAGGATTATGCGGACTAAACGTGAAGCACATCTTTTTTCATCTTTTTATTGTTGTTTGCTTGCTTTTTTTTTTTCCTTCCTCATTTTTTTTTCTTTTTTTGACCTGATTTTTCTTATGCAGAATGATAAATGTGGAAATATGTTTCGAAATATCACACAAATTTAACATATGATTTTTTGCTTATTTTATTTCTTGTTGTCTAGAGAAGAAAAGGGGGAAAGATGAGAGAAAAATTTGGAACACAAGGTTCTGCAAGGGTGAATGCTTAAATACTATCTTGGAATGTATTTTGAAAATAAAAAGCTAGTATTAAAAAAAGGAAGGAAAAAAATAAAGTATTTAAGATAAGATTCAGATCCAGATTTATCTTTAATTCAAGCCCAATATCCTTCCCAATTCATTTAATTTCTTCCAAGATCATAGAGTTGGAGCCAGAAGAGTTCTTAAAGGCCTTCTAGTCTAATTATATCATTCTAAATATAAGGTAAACAAAGTTCAGCAAGAACAAGCAGGTTGGTCAGATTCACAACACATGTGTCAGAATCAAGATCTGAACCCATTTAAACAATCCTCCTCTCTCTTGTATTTATTTTGGAGTAATTTTCAAACTTGTTAGGGTCAATTTTATTATTCTGAAGGTATTCATCAAGACTAGTCAATATTTAATAATCAATAAATAGTCATTAAGTGTCAAGTATGTACCAGGTACTGTGTGTGCTAAGTGATGTGGACACAAAAAGAAAAAGAAAAAAGAAAGACAGTCTCTGAGAAGATAACACATAAAAGAAAGGTGGAAAGTATGTGTGGCAGGGTCTGGATGGCTGCTAGAGGATACCTAGAATGATGTCATAATTGTGGAGTTGAAATTAAGTAGAACACCTAATGGGAAATACAGTTAGATGGAAAATTCTGGGACTTTATAAAGAGAAGCTTTGGAAGTTTATTGTTTTGCTTTCTATTTGGACGGGAGAGTCAACAGAGGATGCTAATGACGTGCGGAACATCAAAGTTGAATCAATATTCATGATGAAAAGATTATCCCAGAAAAGAGACACTTTATGAAGTGTCTGATAGGAAATGAAAGAACTAGACATTAATTTCATTTTCTTTACATATTCATCAAATTGACAAATATGCAAAAAAAATTAAACATTAAAGGGGTTACAGAAAAGTACTTCTACATTGTTGTAAAGCTGTTATTTACTCCAACTATTTTGGGAAACCATCTGTATTTATAAAAATAAAGTACCTAAAATGTATATACCCTTTTACTCAGAAATTCTGCTCTTAGGCAAATACCTGAAAGAGGCCTCTAACCAAAGAAAAAAAAAAAAGGTTTCACATTCAGCAAAATCTTTAGAGAGACACTTTTTGTGGAAGCAAACAACTGAGAAGTAGATGTCCCTTGACTGATGAATACTAATAGATTATGGTAAATACATATTATTGTATTGTAAGAAACAAACAAAACTATGAATATAGTATCTAACATGAACTGATTAAAATCAAAAGAAGAAGATTTTAAAAAAATAATATTCAAAATCACTGCAATAGCGTAAAGGGTTGAAACTCTGAATGAGGTGCACGGGAATCAGACAACCAAGAACTTAAGGCTAATTATCTATTGGACTATGCTCTATTAGCATAGGCTTGGAAAAATTGCCTTTCTCATTATTCTGTGCTGGCTCAATCTTTTGGTGTATACAGATAATCGTAGGAGGGATTAGAGGGTGGAGTAAGACAAGCCAGAGTCACTTTGGAGGAGAACGAGAAGAAGGGAGTTCGGTTGGTGGAGACTGTTTGGCAATTTTGTCAATCTCCTTCATTTCTTCCCCAGAAGAACAAGGACTTTTGCTTATCCTGACTCTGGCTGATTCTGAGGCTTCCAGGGTGCTAGTCTGGACTTCACACAATAGTATCATGGAAACAAAAAATCATGCAAAATAATTTAAATGAATGGTTTAAAAATTACAAAAAGCACTGAGAAAAGGGCCAATATTATATGATACTGACTGTGGCTCCTTCTGCATTTATTAAGTCTCTGAGGATCTTCATCTCAACTCGCACTCACATTGCGCAATTGAGTTTCCCAGAACAAAGCTATATATTACTTTCAGTTCCCTAATAAAAACCTGGAAGATTTGTGACTCTTTTTCTCCAATGCTATTGGTATGAACCCCCATTCTGGTATATTCTTGCCAGAATAAACTAACACTTATTAGTGCTAAGGTTTCACTTAAGTGATAAAAATCAATTCGTCTACTGAATAGATAGAATATTGAATAAGAAATAGTTGCTGTAAAGATATAACAAGAAGAGAAGTATAAATATTCCCTGCAGTAATGAGAATACTCTAAACCTCCAAGGGAGGTTTTGGGGAAGTAGGGTCAAAATTAAAGCAATTTCTGCATACCATTTACCCTACTGAGTTTACTTCTAAAGTTATAATAGCTTAAGTTCAACTTGTAGTTAGGAAGTCTTGGATCTATACGGGTTATTCCAGTAGAAAAGATAAGCAATTATCCCCAAAAAAATTATAGCAAGGGATAAACAGTTAAGTATTGAGAAGTTTTGAATGGTGAAGATGTTTCTGAATAAACCAATAACCTTGAAGTCTGCAATTTAGAATTGTGAATTTTCCTAAGCACATAAATTCTCCTCCCTTTTTCTGAATTTTCTTTGCAAGGTGCTTATGAATGTATGTATACCTTCTCTTTGCCATATGCATGAAGCACATTGTTGTGGATTATAGTCTTGGTTTATATATTTCATGTGACATATTTTGTTATTTATGTTTTTATTTTAGTGTTAGTTTCAAAATTATTTAAAAGATACCTAAAATCAATATTTCTCTGCTTTGAAATTCAATATTTATATTAAGAATTAAAAGATTCATACTTTGAATAGCTGATCATATAGATATTGGACAGGGCTTCAAGAAATAAAATGGTTAGTAAGGGAAGTATATCTTAATAATAGCTATAATAAAGGATTTATGTCATGTTTTAAGGTTTGCAAACTGCTTTGAAAAATCTATATCTGTTTCATATAAGGAAAATATATTACACATATGATTCAATTATCTTGCTTAAATGGACACTATCATTAAAAGTAAAGAAATATTAGTCATAATAATGGCATTATATAATATTTTTAAAAACATGAAATAATGTCACAAATGTTTTATTCTCAGGACACCTTGGGTCATAGATTCTGTTATTATGAACATTTTATAAAGAGGAAACTGAGGACATTAGAGATCAGGTGACTAGCCTCTAGTAAATGTCTAAAACGTGATTGAACTTCAAGCCTTATTAAATCCAGCTTCACTCAAGCACCAAACTGCCTTTCCTCAATGAAACTTCTTCTCGGTCCCAGGAAATGTTTTATTGTACCTGGATGGTGCTGATCTCTTTAGGAAGTTGCTTCTTCTAATGTGAGAATATGTTCAGAATTAAGCTAAGTCCAAAGAGCTGTGGAGTTGTCTCACATACCTTGGTGAGAGGTGAAAGGTACTAAACCCGTCTGTAGAACCATATGATATTGTTACATTGTGCAGTTATTGAAGTAGACAATGATCATATTACATATTTTAATTATTTTTTCTTCAACTATATGTGAAAAAATTAACATATTTTAATTATTTGAATTCCAGATTCTATTCCTTCTTTCTTCCTGTTCTTTTCCCCCTCATTGGGAGGATTTCAGCATATTTACAAGATCTGAGAAAGTTATAGAAGGCTGGGAGAAAACTCATTAGCATTCTTTCCAAGATTGCAGAAAGCATATTTGAACTAAAAAAAAATTATGTATGTGTTTGATAATTTGGGTAGATTATTGCCACTTTAAAAATCATTGCCATTGGATTGGCTGGAAATAATGAGCTCCCTGATTAAAAAAAATAATAATTGGAATAAATAGTCCTTGTGTAAAACATACTGCTAAAAATTGAAATCATAAATTGAGATTATGTATGATACCATTTGGAAAATAAGACCATGTGTCAATCATTGAATCTATTTTAGTCTATGCTACTTGAGATTTTTAAGAAAAATTAGAAAATGTATGCCCAAAAAGTTATCAAACTGTCCATACCCTTTGATCCAGCAGTGTTTCTATTGGGCTTATACCCCAAAGAGATACTAAAAAAGGGAAAGGGACCTGTATGTGCCAAACTGTTTGTGGCAGCCCTGTTTGTAGTGGCTAGAAACTGGAAAATGAATGGATGCCCATCAATTGGAGAATGGCTGGGTAAATTGTGGTATATGAATGTTATGGAATATTATTGCCCTGTAAGGAATGACCAGCAGGATGAATACAGAGAGGCTTGGAGAGACCTACATGGACTGATGCCAAGTGAGATGAGCAGAATCAGGAGATCATTATACACTTCGACAACGATATTGTATGAGGATGTATTCTGATGGAAGTGGATTTCTCTGACAAAGAGACTTAACTGAGTTTCATTGGATAAATGATGGACAGAAACAGCTACACCCAAAGAAGGAATACTGGGAAATGAATGTGAACTATTTGATTTCTGATTTTCTTCCCGAGTTATTTTTACCTTCTGAATCCAATTCTCCCTGGGCAGCGGGAGAACTGTTCGGTTCTGCAAATATGTATTGTATCTAGGATATACTGCAACATATTTAACATATATAGGACTGCTTGCCATCTTGGGGGGGGGGGGAGGAGGGAGGGAGGGGAAAAAACGAAACATAAGTGATTGCAAGGGATAATGCTGTGTAAAAATTATCCTGGCATGGATTCTGTCAATACAAAGTTATTATTAAATAAAATTAAATTAAAAAAAAAAGGAAAAAAAAATAAAAAAATATCAATTTAGAAAGAAAAAGAAAAAAGAAAAATTAGAAAATGGATGAATCGTAATTTATTAGCTGAAAATTTAAGACTAACTAGCATCCTATAGGCCTCAGAGGAAAAATGCCATGTTTAGGGACAGACTCCAGAATCAAGTTCACCACTCCTGATCCTGAATCCCCAGCAGGAGCCAAAATCCTGTCCTGTAGATGTATTTTTTTTTCAAATTCACCAGCAGCTCCAAAAACTTGAAAAGGTTTCTCAAAGCTCCTTTCAGGAATAAGCACAGGCAGAGGAGAGGAATAGCAGGATTAGATAGAAGGCTCAAGCTTTGGCCACTGCTTCAGTGTGGTGGCTAATGACTAGAATCATGACTCTTATCTCACTAATTCTTGCTTTAAATGCAAGAAGAATAGACATTAGTCCCAATATTATCCTCTCAAATCCTTGTGTCCATGATGGCCTCCTGAGTTTTGCCCCTTCTGAAACCAGAGGAACACCGGAAATGGGACTGTCCCCAGGATGGATGTGTGGGAGGTATGAATGTGGCTACTCAACTTCCTGCCACTGAAAACTTTCAAAACCCAGACTGATGGGATCCTCAGGGAAGTCTGACTCTCTTCTTGAACATCTTTCTGCTGAAATTCATATGACTTTGGATGTTGAGAATAAGTCTATCCCCCTTTTGTTAGATATAGGAAACTCTGAACTGGGAAATGCACAGCATCCTTGGCTTGTGAGTAGGATGACCTACTTTTTTTCTATAAGTTTTTGTTCTTTTCCAAATGCCTGTGTCCTGTAGTTGGCCAAAACCTTATGTCTAAACTTGGCTCAACTTTTGTATTATTTTCCCATCTGGTATTCTTTGCCAATACCTGCCTTTCCCTTGCCTCTCCTTTCCAAAAACTTGAAAACCCCCAGATTTGGGAAGATGGCATTCTGGAAAGAACCTTTTGTACAACCTCTGTCCTTACTGGAGTTAACCATAAATTTTGTATCCCATTGTTGGATTGTTGGAGGTAGGATGAAATTAAAGCTAAGGTTTACAAATAGTATAAATTCTCTCCCCTTCCCTAATCCACAAATATGAAGTTGGAGCTATATTATTCCCAGTTATTTTGTTTGGAAAAAGCCAGTACATGGCATATTTTTTAGAGCAAGTTGAGCTGGGAGGAAGAATATCACACTGGGGTCAGAAAATGTGGGCTTTAATATTTGTTCTGTCACTCACTATTAATATGGCTATGTCATTTACCCTCTCTACTTCTTAAATAGCTTATCTGTAAATTGGGAAACTAGTCCCTTCCAAACCAAAACCCACGATCCTTTAAAACCTTCCTTAATATTCCTAGCCTGAAGAATAGTTCTCTACTCTGAAAAAAACATAGACATTTGTATGTACCACATCTCTCATTCCTTAATTATTTTTGTCTATATCTTTTCAAACTGGATTGTAATGCACATGACAGTAGGAACATATACTTTATTCATATATTATATGTCTTTTCATCTCTTGCATTACCCCTTAGTTTTTGAGCATTTGGGATGGGATGGAATTCAGTGTTTTAAGGAAGATTCTTTTTTTTAAAAAATTTTTATTTAATAATTACTTTATATTGACAGAATCCATGCCTGGGTAATTTTTTTTTTTTTACAACATTATCCTTTGCACTCGTTTCTGTTCCAATTTTTTCCCCTCCCTCCCTCCACCCCCTCCCCTAGATGGCAAGCAGTCCTTTATATGTTGGAAATGTTGCAGTATATCCTAGATACAATATATGTTTGCAGAACTGAACAGTTCTCTTGTTGCATAGGGAGAATTGGATTCAGAAGGTATAAATAACCCGGGAAGAAAAACAAAAATGCAGATAGTTCACATTCGTTTCCCAGTGTTCTTTCTTTGGGTGGCTGCTTTTGTCCGTCATTTATCAATTGAAACTCAGTTAGGTCTCTTTGTCAAAGAAATCCACTTCCATCAAAATATGTCCTCATACAATATCGTTGTCGAAGTGTATAATGATCTCCTGGTTCTGCTCATTTCACTTAGCATCAATTTATGTAAGTCTCGCCAGTCCTCTCGGTATTCATCCTGCTGGTCATTTCTTACAGAACAATAATATTCCATAACATTCATATACCACAATTTACCCAGCCATTCTCCAATTGATGGGCATCCATTCATTTTCCAGTTTCTAGCCACTACAAATAGGGCTGCTACAAACATTTTGGCACATACAGGTCCCTTTCCCTTCTTTAGTATTTCTTTGGGATATAAGCCCAATAGAAACACTGCTGGATCAAAGGGTATGCACAATTTGATAATTTTTTGGGCATAATTCCAGATTGCTCTCCAGAATGGTTGGATTCATTCACAACTCCACCAACAATGCATTAGTGTCCCAGTTTTCCCGCATCCCCTCCAACATTCATCATTATTTTTTCCTGTCATCTTAGCCAATCTGACAGGTGTGGTGGTATCTCAGAGTTGTCTTAATTTGCATTTCTCTGATCAATGATGATTTGGAACACTTTCATATGAGTGGTAATAGTTTCAATTTCATCCTCTGAAAATTGTCTGTTCATATCCTTTGACCATTTATCAATTGGAGAATGGCTTGATTTCTTATAAATTTGAGTCAGTTCTCTATATATTTTGGAAATGAGGCCTTTATCAGAACCTTTAACTGTGAAGATGTTTTCCCAGTTTGTTGCTTCCCTTCTAATCTTGTTTGCATTAGTTTTGTTTGTACAAAGGCTTTTTAATTTGATGTAATCAAAATTTTCTATTTTGTGATCAGTAATGGTGTCTAGTTCATCTTTGGTCATAAATTTCTTTCTCCTCCACAAGTCTGAGAGATAAACTATTCTATGTTCCTCTAATTTATTTATAATCTCATTCTTTATGCCTAGGTCATGGACCCATTTTGATTTTATCTTGGTATATGGTGTTAAGTGTGGGTCCATGCCTAATTTCTGCCATACTAATTTCCAATTCTCCATGCAGTTTTTATCAAATAATGAACTCTTTTCCCAGAAGTTAGGGGCTTTGGGTTTGTCAAACACTAGATTGCTATAGTTGACTATTCTGTCTTGTGAACCTAACCTTTTCCACTGATCCACTAATCTATTTCTTAGCCAATACCAAATGGTTTTGGTAATTGCTGCTTTATAATATAATTTTAGATCAGGTACAGCGAGGCCACCTTCATTTGATTTTTTTTTCATTAATTCCCTTGAGATTCTCGACTTTTTATTGTTCCATATGAATTTTGTTGTTATTTTTTCTAGATCATTAAAATATTTTCTTGGAAGTCTGATTGGTATAGCACTAAATAAATAGATTAGTTTAGGGAGTATTGTCATCTTTATTATGTTCGCTCGGCCGATCCAAGAGCACTTAATATTTTTCCAATTATTTAAGTCTGACTTTATTTGTGTGGAGACTTTTTTATAATTTTGCTCATATAATTCCTGACTTTCCTTTGGTAGATAGATTCCCAAATATTTTATGGTATCAACAGTTATTCTGAATGGAATTTCTCTTTGTATCTCTTGCTGTTGGGTTTTGTTGGTGATGTATAAAAATGCTGAGGATTTATGGGGATTTATTTTGTATCCAGCTACTTTGCTAAAATTATGAATTATTTCTAATAGCTTTTTAGTAGAATCTCTGGGGTTCTCTAGGTATGCCATCATATCATCTGCAAAGAGTGATAGTTTGGTTTCCTCATTGCCTACTCTAATTCCTTTAATATCTTTCTCGACTCTTACTGCCGAGGCTAGTGTTTCTAATACGATATTAAATAATAATGGTGATAGTGGGCAACCTTGCTTCACTCCAGATCTTACTGGGAAAGGTTCCAGTTTTTCCCCATTGCATATGATGCTTACTGATGGTTTTAAATATATGCTCCTGACTATTTTAAGGAAAAGTCCATTTATTCCTATGCTCTCAAGTGTTTTTATTAGGAATGGATGTTGGATTTTATCAAATGCTTTTTCTGCATCTATTGAAATGATCATATGGTTTTTGTTTATTTGGTTATTGATATAGTCAATTATGCTAATACTTTTCCTAATATTGAACCAGCCCTGCATTCCTGGTATAAATCCTACTTGGTCATAGTGTATTATCCTGGTGACGATTTTCTGTAATCTTTTTGCTAATATTTTATTTAAGATTTTAGCATCAATATTCATTAGGGAGATTGGTCTATAATTTTCTTTCTCTGTTTTCAGCCTACCTGGTTTAGGTATCAGTACCATGTCTGTGTCGTAAAAGGAGTTTGGTAGGACTCCTGCGATCCCTATTTTTTCAAATAGTTTATTTAGCATTGGAGTTAATTGTTCTTTAAATGTTTGGTAGAATTCACATATAAATCCATCTGGTCCTGGGGATTTTTTCTTAGGGAGTTGATTGATAGTTTGTTCTATATCTTTTTCTGAGATGGGACTGTTTAGGATATTTATTTCTTCCTCTGTTAGTTTGGGCAAGCTATATTTTTGGAGGCATTTTTCTATTTCATTTAAGTTGTCGAATTTATTGGCATAAAGTTGGGCAAAGTAACTCCTAATTATTGCTCTAATTTCCTCTTCGTTAGTGGCGAGTTCTCCCTCTTCATTTTTAAGACTAAGAATTTGATTTTCCTCTTTCCTTTTTTTAATCAGATTTACTAAGGGTTTGTCTATTTTGTTGGTTTTTTCATAGAACCAATTCTTAGTTTTATTAATTAATTCGTTTTTTTACTTTCAATTTTATTGATCTCTGCTTTTATTTTTAGAATTTCAAGTTTAGTGTTTGACTGGAGGTTTTTAATTTGTTCCTTTTCTAGCATTTTTAGTTGCAAACCCAATTCATTGACCTTCTCTTTCTCTATTTTATACAAATAGGCCTCTAGAGATATGAAATTTCCCCTTATTATCGCGTTGGCTGCATCCCATACATTTTGGTATGATGTCTCATTATTATCGTTTTCTTGGGTGAAGTTATTAATTATGTCTATGATTTGCTGTTTCACCCAATCATTCTTTAGTATGAGATTATTTAGTTTCCAATTATTTTTTGGTCTACTTCCCCCTGGTTTTTTGTTGAATGTAATTTTCATTGCATCGTGGTCTGAAAAGGATGCATTTACTATTTCTGCCTTACTGCATTTGAGTTTGAGGTTTTTATGTCCTAATATATGGTCAATTTTTGTATAGGTTCCATGAACTGCTGAAAAGAAAGTGTATTCCTTTCTGTCTCCATTACATTTTCTCCAGAGATCTATCATATCTAACTTTTCTAGTATTCTATTTACCTCTTTGACTTCTTTCTTATTTATTTTGTGGTTTGATTTATCTAATTCTGAGAGTGCAAGGTTAAGATCTCCCACTATTATAGTTTTACTGTCTATTTCTTCTTGCAGCTCTCTTAATTTCTCTTTTAAGAATTTAGATGCTACACCACTTGGTGCATATATGTTTAATATAGATAGTGCTTCATTATCCATGCTACCCTTTAGCAAGATATAGTGCCCTTCCTTATCTCTTTTAATTAGATCAATTTTTGCTTTAGCTTGATCTGAGATCAGGATGGCTACCCCTGCTTTTTTGACTTCACCTGAAGCATAGTAGATTTTGCTCCAACCTTTTACCTTTAACCTGCATGTATCTCCCTGCTTCAGGTGTGTTTCCTGTAAACAACATATGGTAGGATTCTGGCTTTTAATCCATTCTGCTAACTGCTTCCTCTTTATGGGGGAGTTTACCCCGTTCACATTTATGGTTAGAATGACCAATCCTGTATTACTTGCCATCTTGTTAATCCCGGTTTATGCTTTTCTTCCTTCTTTTCCCTTTCCCCCCTTCCCAGTATTAAGCTTGTGAGCACCACTTGCTTCTCACAGCCCTCCCTTTTTAGTATCCCTCCCCCTGCCTTAGAGTTCCTCCCCCTTTCCCTCCCAGTTTCCGTATTCCCTTCCGCTTAGCTTATTCCTTCCCTTTTCACTTTTCCCTTCTCACTTTTCAATGAGGTGGGAGAAGTTTCACCATAGATTGAATATGTCTTAAGATTTTTCACTTAAAGCCAATTCTGAAGGCAGTAAGATACCCACTATATTCATCCCCCTCCATTCTTTCTCTCAGATATAATAGGTTTCCTATGCCTCTTTATGAGATGCACTACCCCCACTTTACCCTTTTTCTGGTACAATGTCCTTTCCACATCAATTTCTAGAACAAGGTATACATGTATTCTTTATACATCTATACAGTCGAAATGTAGTTCCCAAGATTAATCTTTACCTTTTTAGATTTCTCTTGAGTTCTATATTTGTAGATCCAACTTTTTGTTAAGTTCTGGCTTTTTCATCAGAAATAGATGAAATTTGCTTACTTTGTTCCCTGGAAAAAGATGCTCATTCTAGCTGGGTAAGTTATTTTTGGTTGCATACCAAGTTCCTTAGCCTTTCGGAATATCATATTCCAGGCCCTTCGATCTTTTAATGTGGATGCTGCCAGATCCTGGGTGATCCTTCTTGTGGCTCCTTGATACTTGAATTGGGTTTTTCTAGCCGCTTGCAATATTTTTTCCTTCGTCTGAGGGTTCTGGCATTTGGCCACTATATTTCTTGGTGTTTTGATTTTAGGATCCCTTTCAGTGGGTGATCGATGAATCCTTTCAACATTTATTTTTTCCTCTGTTCCTATGACTTCTGGGCAGTTCTCTTTGATAATTTCCTGGAAAATAGTGTCCAGGTTCTTTTTTCATCATGTATTTCTAGAAGTCCAATGATTCTCAGATTGTCTCTCCTGGATCGGTTTTCCAGGTTTGTTGTCTTCCCCAGAAGGTATTTTACATTCTTTTCCATTGTTTGATTTTTTTTGGATTTGCTTGACTGATTCTTCTTGTCTCCTCGAGTCATTCAATTCCAATTGTTCAATTCTGATTTTCAGTGAAGTATTTTCTTCACTCACTTTTTAAAAATCTTTTTCTAATTGTCCAATTGAGTTCTTTTGTTCTGTGGAATTTTTTTCCATTTCGCCAATTTTGTTTTCCAATTCACCAATCCTATTTTTCAAGGATTTTACTTCTTTATCCACTCTCTCTTTAACTGACTTCTCCAGGCTCTTTTGCCAAGCCTCCCTCTCCTTTTCCCATTTTTCTTCTAGCTCCCTTGTGAGAGCCTTTTTAATTACTTCTATGAGGTTCATCTGTGCTGAGGAACAGATGATCTCCTCCTTTGGGGATTCACCTGGGGACTGTCTGTTTTTAGTCTCAGGATTTAGAGTCTGCTCTCTATCTGTATAGAAGCTGTCAAGGGTTAAAGTCCTCTTCAGTTTCTTGCTCATTCTGTCTAATAATTAAAGACAAACTAGCAAAGAAAAACAGAAAAAACTGGAGTCTTTCTTTGGGGGAGGGGCTGGGTGTGTTACCGAGCTTCCTCTCCAGACTGCGGGGGGCAGCAGTGAGACACTAGCCCTACTGTGCTGCACCTGAGCTCTGAGATCCCAGAGTGTGCTGAGTCACTGTGGGGGGAGAAGGAGAGGGCGGCCAGGTCCCGAGAGACTCCAGCTGTTTGGGGTTGTATTCTTCACCCCCGGTGTTTTTAGCTTCTCTGCTGGGCTGCTGACTTGCTGCCAGAGCAAAGTATCTAATCCTGTAGCGAAGCTCTCCCCGCAGAGACAGCTGCGATCACTCCCCACCCCCTCTCCAGTCTGCTCCCGTGCTCTCCCTGCTGCTGCCCGCCGCCTGTGCTCGATCTAAAACCATCCCAGCCCTCCAGTAAAGACAGACCTTTGTTGGTGAATCTCAGGATGGCTTCTCTTGGTAACTATTTGTGGGTTTTGTTTTTTTTTTTCTGTCAAGCATTAATTCAGAGGCTTGTAATGAAATGGATAGTGAGAGAAAGCGTGGAGTTACACAACTATGTGCCTCCTCTCCGCCATCTTAACCGGAAGTCATGAAGATTCTTTTTAAAAAATTTATTCTTTCCAGTTACATGTAGAAATAATTATTTTTGTTTATACAAGTACATTAATTTTTTTACATATTTTCTCATGGATTATATTGGGAGATAATAATTAAAGAAAAAAAAAGTGAACATAGCATTATTTACATTCAGTCTCCATATTTCTCTCTGCATTTTTAAAAATTTCATTTATTTAATTTTTTAATATACATTGTTCATGAATCATATTGGGTGAGAAAAAAAAAAAACAAAAAGAAAAAACAATGGGAGAGAAAAAAAAAAAACAGAAAAAAAGAGGTGAACATAGTGTGCATTGATTTATATTCAGACTCCATAGTTCTTTTTTTGGATGCAGATGGAGTTTTACATCCAAAGTTTATTGGAATTGCCTTGGATCACTGAATTGTTACTGTACACAATGTATTCCTGGTTCTCCTTGTTTTGCTCAGCATCATTTCTTTTAAACTTCCCAGCCTTTCTAAAATCAGCTCTTCATCTTTTTTAAAAAAATTAAAAATTAAAACAATAATATTCCATTATCTTCACAACTATACCACAACTTGTCCAGCCATTCCCCAAATAATGAGTATCTACTCATTTTCCCATTCTTTGCTACCACAAAAAGAGCTGCTACAAATATTTTTTCATATGGGGTCCATTTCCCTCCTTAATGATTTCCTTAGGATGCAGACTCTGTACTATCATTGCTGGGTAGTAGAGTTTGCACAGTTTTGTAGCCCTTTGGGCATAGTTCCAGATTGTTCTCCAAAATAGTTGGATCATTTCATAGTTCTACCAACAATGCATTAGTGTCCCAGTTTTCAGAGATCCCCTTCAACATGTACCATTATCTTTTCCTGTTATCTTAATTAATATAATAGGTGTGAGGTGGTACATCAACATAGTTCTAATTTGCATTAATCTAATCAATAATGATTTAGAGCATTTATTTTATATGATTATAAAAGGCTTTAATTCTTTATCTGATAGTTGTTTGTTCCTATTCTTTGACCATCTATATATAATTTGAGAAATATCTTGAATTTTTATGTTTGACATCATTCTTTTTTAAAATTATTTTAAAATATCTTTTTATTTACAAGTTATATGTATGGGCAATTTTATAGCATTGACAATTGCCAAACTTTTTGTTCCAATTTTTCACTTTTTCCCCCCACCCCCTCCCCTAGATGGCAGGATGACCAGTAGATGTTAAATATATTAAAGTATAAATTAGATACACAATAAGTATACATGACCAAACCATTATTTTGCTGTACAAAAAGAATCAGATTTTGAAATATTGTACAATTAGCCTGTGAAGGAAATCAAAAATGCAGGCAGGCAAAAATATAAGGATTGGGAATTCAATGTAATGGTTCTTAGTCATCTTCCAGAGTGCTTTTGCTGGGTGTAACTGGTTCAGTTCATTACTGCTCCATTGGAACTGATTTGGTTCATCTCATTGCTGAAGATGGCCAGGTCCATCAGAATTGATCATCATATAGTATTGTTGTTGAAGTATATAAT